>NC_059382.1:32425000-32562500 GCF_019703515.2 Myxocyprinus asiaticus | reverse complement strand
TTCTTATCTAATCCAGTCCATTCCATCTACAAGATGCTTTTTTATATTTTTTCTAGTGTAATCAAATCTAGTCTAGTCCATCTAAAATAGTTGCTTTTTAGTCCTTTTTTTATTCTATTCCACAATATTTCTAATTTTAATTAGTAATTATTATACTTATTCTAATATCTACAATAATTGTATTTTTGATTATATAACTATTCAAACTAATATAGAACGTCTGTATACATATGATAATGTAACAAAATATAAAATAAACTCAGCAAAAAAAGAAACGCCCCTTTTTCAGGACACTGTATTTTAAAGATAATTTTGTAAAAATCCAAATAACTTTACAGATCTTTATTGTAAAGGGTTTAAACAATGTTTTCCATGTTTGTTCAATGAACCATAAACAATTAATGAACATGCACCTGTGGAACAGTCGTGAAGACACTAACAGCTTACAGACGGTAGGCAATTAAGGTCACAGTTATAAAAACTTAGGACACTAAAGAGACCTTTCTACTGACTCTGAAAAACTCCGAAAGAAAGATGCCTAGGGTCCCTGCTCATCTGCGTGAACATCCTTAGGCATGCTGCATGGAGGCATGAGGACTGCAGATGTGGCCAGGGCAATAAATTGCAATATCCGTACTGTGAGACGCCTAAGACAGTGCTACAGGGAGACAGGAAGGACAGCTGAACGTCCTCGCAGTGGCAGACCACGTGTAACAACACCTGCACAGGATCGGTACATCTGAATATCACACTTGCGGGACAGGTACAGGATGGCAACAACAACTGCCTGAGTTACACCAGGAACACACAATCCCTCCATCAGTGCTCAGACTGTCCGCAATAGGCTGAGAGAGACTGGACTGAGGGCTTGTAAGCCTATTGTAAGGCAGGTCCTTACCAGACATCACCGGCAACAACGTCGCCTATGGGCACAAACCCACTTTCGCTGGACCAGACAGGACTGGCAAAAAGTGCTCTTCACTGATGAGTCGCGGTTTTGTCTCACCAGGTGTGATGGTCGGACTCACATTTATCGTTCAAGGAATGAGCGTTACACCGAGGCCTGTACTCTGGAGTGGGATCGATTTGGAGGTGGAGGGTCCGTCATGGTCTGGGGCAGTGTGTCACAGCATCATCAGACTGAGCTTGTTGTCATTGCAGGCAATCTCAATGCTGTGCGTTACAGGGAAGACATCCTCCTCCCTCATGTGGTACCCTTCCTGCAGGCTCATCCTGACATGACCCTCCAGCATGACAATGCCACCAGCCATACTGCTCATTCTGTGTGTGATTTCCTGCAAGACAGGAATGTCAGTGTTCTGCCATGGCCAGTGAAAAGCCTGGATCTCAATCCCCATTGAGCACGTCTGGGACCTGTTGGATCGGAGGGTGGGGGCTAGGCCTATTCCCCCCAGAAATGTCTGGGAACTTGCAAATCTGGTGCAGCCCATAAGGAGGAGATGCACTGCAGTACTTAATGCAGCTGATGGCCACACCAGATACGGACTGTTACTTTTGACCCCCCTGCCCTTTGTTCAGGAACACATTATTCCATTTCTGTTAGTCACATGTCTGTGAAACTTGTCCAGTTTATGTCTTAGTTGTTGAATCTTTTTATGTTCATACAAATATTTACTCATGTTAAGTTTGCTGAAAATAAAAGCATTTGAAAGTGAGAGGACATTTCTTTTTTGCTGAGTTGAGGTTGACAATTCATTCTTTTTTAAGCGGGTTACAGTGTACCTGTTGTCTTTCAGCTCATGTTCAGTGCGAAGGTGATGTACTGTAGTTAATACACTCACTGCAATGGGCTTTTGCCTGTTAATAATTGCATTATTGTCTATATACTTGACACAAAACCATGTTGATAGCCAATGTTGAGTAATCATTCTGTTTTCTACTGTGTTCTCTGGTTCTTGAGAGAAAATAAGCAGTTTATAATGATTATATTATATTATACTATATTATGTTATATTTTGGTAGTTCTGCTCTATGCCATCTAGAATATTTCTTGTAATTCTAGCTCTTCAATAGTTCTTACATACAATAGTATCTCTTGTAATAGTTATGTAGTTCTAACGCTCATTAAGAATAGTTCATGAGTCTCCTCAAATGGCTCAAAGATTCAATTCGAATTCAATGCAACCAGTGCTACCTGTTGTTCTGCGGTCAGATGTTTTCCATCAGTTTATAAGGTGTGCCTTATTCCATCCACTCACACTTGCTCCATTGTGCAGACAGTTTTTCTGAACTGGCTAAAGGCTTCTTAACATGAGTTTGATGGACTAGGGAAAACAGCCATAAAGCTGTCTGATTCATGCTCAAAATTGTGGTTCAATTCTGAAACTTCACATAATAGTTCTACATTTGGGCTGAGTTAGGACCAGCTTTCCCATATCCAAAAAAGAAAAAAAAAAAAAGATTTTCTTTTTTTTAAATTAAAAATTATTAATAGTGACCTCATAACAGGTCTCAGATCAGAGTTGTCTGAGATCACCTTTAGTGTAAAAGCTTGTTTATCAACACACACTCCAAAGCCACTTGGTCAGGTCACTTCTTCTCTCAACACCCAATTATATACCCTCAACCCTGAGTGCTAATGCATCTGTTATCAGGAGCTGAGAAGATTACAGACTTAAAAGCAAATTAAGAGTCTCAAGGAACTAAGAAACAAACTCTCTGATAAAATGTGTTTTTTGTTATCACACAGTAGGGGTCTAATTTTGACCTGGGTCTTGGTATTTCATGGTCTTCAACTGAATGATCTATTTAATTACAGATTAGAGCCACAAGAGAGCAGTATTGGAACGTGTTTCTGTCACTATAATTTTCTAAATCGATGATGGTACAGCAATTTATACTCAACCATCAAATCTAGTAAGGACAGACAAATAGTAATCTGAAAAATGCCCACAAATGTATAATGTTCTGTATGATGGAAATGCTTCCATAGATTAATCCATGTTATGAATTTATTAGAGAGCTAGAGCATGTGAAACTATTTAATATATTTCTGAAAATAATAAAAAAAAATCCTTGCTTCTAAGGGACAGAGTGATATTTATTTTAAAGATGTGACTACAAAACAAATAATTTTACACTAAATCCATCTAAACCACGCAGATTGTACTTAAGTAGCATTTCAATATTTAGTATAATAATAAATTACTAAATTACCAGCCAAACCTTTGAATACACTCATTCATCCTTTATTAATTTTCCCCCCCCACATTTTAGAATAAGAAGGTCATCAAAACTATGCAATAACAAATGGAAGTATAGAAATAATGTAGTGTGACCAAAACCATTAAAACAAATCAAAACTCTCTTTTATTTAGCTTCTTCAGAATAGCTAACTTATGTCGAGACAACATCTTAGCAACCTCTCACTACCCAGTCCAACTCATTCATTTAAAAAGATAATAAATAAATAATTTAATAAAAATAATTTCTGCAACTATTATTACTACAACCCCAATCTAAAAAAGTTTGTACATTATAGAAAATACTTATAAAAACAAAACTGTGTGATTTGTAAATTCTATTCAACTTGTGCCGTATTGAAAGCACTATAACACATTATTTGGTACTTAATTTTTTTAAAATATGCACTCATTTCAAATCAAATCATAGCAACACACTCCAAAAAAAAAGTTGTGACAGTCGAGTGTTTACTACTGTGTAAGCTCCCCATTTCTTCCAATTACACTTATTAAATGTTTGGGCAAACGATTAATAAGTGTTAGAAATGATAATGTTACACAGTAGTAAACACTTGACTGTCCCAACTTTTTTTGGAACGTGTTGCTGATCTGATTTGAAATGAGTGCATATTTTAAATAAAATAAAAAGAAAAGAAAAAGAAATTAGGTAAAACATCAAATAATGTGTTGTTCTAGTGCTTTCAATACAGCACAGGGTGAATAGAATTTACAAATCAATCATTGTTTTTATTAGCACTTTCCATACTGGTCCAACTTTTTCAGAATTTGGGTTGTATTATAATTTTAAACATTTAAAAAAAAAATTGTTTTTGAGAAATTCATGCGTAGGTACAAGCATCAGTGTGACACGTTTTCTAAACACATAAGATTAAAAAGGTACTGTGTGTTAATATATATATATATATATATACACACACACACACATATATATAAGAATAAATAATTTAATTTAATTATTATTCATATTATAGTATTTTTTATTATAAACATTTAAATGTTAATTTAGGTAAACATTTGTCTACAAAACTAATTTCAAGCATTTAAGCATAAGCCTTTAGATAAAAAGGTTTATATTTGTTGTTATAAATAATTTAATTTGTCTTTAGTTGGCTTGAAGTTGGGCACCAAAAGCTGCAATTGTCTTATTGACTTCCATCAGCGCTTTTATTTTAGCATTCTTAATTCTTTTCCTTAAACAATTTCTTTCAGCCTAGCTATCAAACACATAAAGAAACATTCTCAACAAAGAAAAGCTTCGTTTAAAATCACTTTTATTTCAAGATTTTTAAACTCATACAGACCGTAAGGCATCTGCACAAAGAACTGTTTCTGCAGAGGTTTAAAAAAATCACTTCCCTCAGATGGTGGACGGGTTTCAAACAACATTTGACATAGATGTTTTTGGTGTTTACCCCCTCCATATTTTTTTACTTTCTCAATAATATTTAATTACAGCTATTATATAATTTTATACTCTTGATTTCTTACAGCAGTCAGACGTAGTGAGAGCATTGACGAAAAAGAGTGTTTAAAATCCATTAAGTATGTACATAGAGGCTTCACGTCACACGCACACACATGGCAGGCTAAACAGTACTATGGTAGGGAGCAGACCACATCGACATGATGTGTTTGTTGATGCAACTATTTACAGGTCCCTAAACTTACTACACGATGGCACTACGTTCTCTCTTCAGGGGCGGCGTCAGAGAATGAATGTGCATTGTTTTTTCCCTTACTGAATGTTAGTATGCATCCACCTTCTCTGTAATCCAAGACAAATTTCTGTTTTGACCATAGATTAGCATTTGTATCATGTTTGATGCATAAAGGCCCTGATGACACTTACAGGACACCAGATAGGGTACGAGTTGTGATTGGGTACAGGGTGGTGAGAGATAAACATTTCATGGGAAGGGTCTGGGCTTGAGTGAGAGGAACTGGCATCGTGTGTCTTCATGAATGAAGCAGGCTACTGGGACACCTTCACCCGGAAGGTGACACGGCCCAAGAACTTGTCGCGCTCGTCGTTGTTACGCAGGTCTGAGCCCTCTACCTTGCACTCAATGGTGAGCTCAGAATTATAGTCGTCCTTGGCCAGAAGCAGCTTCACGGCAACAACTGGCTGGACATAATTTTGCTGCGGAAAGAGAAGATGTAAAGAAAGCAGAAATTGTAAAAATAAAAATAAAAAAATAGATCAATAATAAATAGGGATGCACCAATTTAGAAATTTTGGCCAATGCTGATGAAAACCGATAATTATTTTCTTGCTATTGCCCGCTATGATGACAGTTAATCATAAAGGCATACTGTTGTGTCCTGAAAATATTTGCTTCTAATATCATCCATATAAATAAATATTTATGATAGTCAATATAATAGTCACTGATACACAATATCGGCCTAATCAGACCAATGTCAATAATTGAAATAGTGCCCGACCGATATATCGGTCGGCCGATATATCGGTATCGGCGTATATGTTTACAGATATGCGCAGATATGAAAACTTTTTTTCAGAACATGTAATGCAGAAAACAATGCTTTAGAATTGGTCATAAAGTAGTTTGTCCAGCAGAGTATGCTCCGACTCCATTGTTTTCAGAGCTGACGGTGGTTCTGCAGACAGGGCGGAGTTCAGCGTTGTCTTATCGGTACATTGCTAACTAGTTTGGGAAATACATACTGGAAAGTTAATAAACAATGACCCCATCATTTTATATAACTAATATAACGTTAACTCTGTCCCTGACAACCATGTCACTCATGTTGATCAGATCTGTTTGTTATGTTAGCCAGCTATAGTTTGTCAGTGCAGTCAGTAATGTAGCAGATTGAAAGGTAAACATCAGAGCATCTTTTTGCAGCTCAGCAGACAACAGTGTAGTGAGTGTTGATTTCATGCTATGTTGTTACCTAGTTGGTGAGACACAATGCTGGAAAGTAAATAAAGTCCATCTTTTGCTCTCCGTGGCAACAAGCTTACAGCTAACTAGCTAACCACGTAGCTACTTTCATACCTTGTCAGCGTGTAAACATGTATTCACCAAACTGTTTTTTTCAGGATTGACACCGGGCAACTTGACACCGGGCGACACACCCTAAAAACGGCACCGTTAGATCAGTTTCACACTGAAGAGCCGCTTAAAAGTATGTTTTTTTTCTCTCTCTCGTAAATGTAAACGAGTGTAAATGCCAATACCATCATATATGTTGAAAGGACTGATGCCTGTCAACCAAAACATGAGCTCATTGATGTCATTAAATGAGTCTGCTTTTTTATTTCATCAGTTGCTCCTGGTCGGAGGCTTCCGTAAATATTTAGTTTATACCTAGGGTTACGTCCTACATAAATGTAATGGTGCAACGCTCAAATGTTTAGTAGTGCATAAATTTTGACTTAGTGGCCATTTACACCACAACTACGCTAAGTTGTAACGTACGTATAGCTCGTGCAACCGGCCCCTGATGTTTATTTAGCTATTTATTTTAATTTATTCTTTATTTAAATGGTCAGCATTTTACTGATACTATACAGTACTACTGATGTTTATTTAGCTATTTATTTTATTTATTCTTTATATTAATGGTCAGCCATTGACTGATACTAAACTTACAGCACTGATGTTTCTTTAGCTATTCATTGTATTTTTATTTATTCTTTATTTTCTGTGTTCATTTCTAGAATCTGTTGACAATCTATAATAATAAATGTCAAATATTCTTTGATAAAAATATTTAAGAAAGCAGCCTTCTGAGTACCTTTGCATAGTCATATCGGTGCAAAATCGGTGCACAATCCACATAGAAAAGGTCTGTTTTCATTCCAGCTCAAAAATTAACTATATTGGCCACCATATCGGTAATCGGTGAATTTTCCACCTCTAAAATAGGTATCGGTCGGGCTCTAAATTAAAACAAACTACTTATGGTCTATACCAATAATGGTCATCAATATATGGTACAGTCCTAAAATTAAAGCTAACTGTTGCTAATGATTCTTGTTGTTGATGATACTTGTTGCAACCAAACGATCCATGGCTGATACAGATAACGGTCACCAGTATATTGTGCATTCCTATTATTTACATAATGCTTACATAATGATGCTTAACACTACCCATGACCAATACCAGTAATAATCACTGATATTGTTCATCCCTGTAAATAAAGATACTTTCATAAACTTGTATTTTAAAAACAAACTTCCCATGGCCGATACCGATAACAGTCTGAAATATTATAAATTATCAAGTTTTGCTCGTTTTAAAACAAAAATACATGTAGCACTTTAAGTCCGTTATCAGCCTAATCAGACCAATACGGAGAATTCAAACAAACTAGTCATGGCTGATACTGATAACATACCATCCCTATGAATATAGATACTTGAACAGATACTTGTTAAAAGTTTAAATCAAACTACCTATGGCAATACCGATAATGGTCACCGATTTATAGTGTGCACCACTATAATCGAACATACTTACATAATGATACTTGTGTTTTCTATAATTAAGGATACAGTGATACAGCATATATCTATATGTATATACACTGATGAGCCAAAACATCAAGACCACCTGCCTAATATGCTGTCGGTCCTCCACGTGCTGCCAAAACAGTGTCAAATCACCAAGGCATGGACTCTACAAGACCCCTGAAGACCGCTTCAAGTCCTGTAAGTTGCGAGGTGGAGCCGCTGTGGATAAGACATGTTGGTCCAGCACAATCGGACTGAGATCTGGGGAATATGGAGGCCAGGGCAACACCTTGAACTCTTCATCATGTTCCTCAAACCATTCCCAAACAATGTGTGCAGTGTGGCAGGGCGCATTATCCTGCTGAATGAGGCCACTGCCATCAGGGAATACCATTGCCATGAAGGGGTGTACCTGGTCTGCAAGGATGTTTAGGTAGGTGGCACATATCAAATTGACATCCACATGAATGGCTGGACCCAGTGTTTCCCAGCAGAACATTGCCCTGAGCGTCACTCTCCCTCCACTGGCTTGTCGTCTTTTCACAGTGCATCCTGGTGCCATCATTTTCCCAGGTAAATGGCGCACACATGCACGGCTGTCCACGTGATTTAAAAGAAAACGGGACTCATCGGACCAGGCAACATTCTTCCACTACTCCAAAGTCCAGTTCCGACGCTCGTGTCCCCATTATAGGCGTTTTCAACAGTGGACAGGGGTCATCATTGGCACACTGATGGGACTGCGGCTACGCAGCCCCATATACGCAGCAAGGTGCGATGCACTGTGTGTTATGTAACACTCCTCCCATAACCATCATTAAAATTTTCTGTGACTTGTGCCACAGTAGACCTTCTGACGGTTCAGAGCAGATGAGATAGCCTTCGTTGTCCTCGCACATCGATGAGCCTTGGGTGCCCAACACGCTGTCTCTAAATTGTGGTTTGTCCCTCCTCGGACCACTGTCAATAGGTACTCACCACTGCTGACCGGGAGCACCCCCACAAGCCTTTCCATTTCAGAGATTCTCTGACCCAGTCATCTGGCCATAACAATTTGGCCCTTGTCAAAGTCGCTCAGGTCTTTACTCCTGCCCATTTCTCCTGCATTCAATATGTTGACTATGAGAACTGATTGTTCGCTTACCATCTACTGGTAATCTACCCAGACCTTGATATGTGGCCTTGTTAGGAGATGATCAGCGATATTCGCTTTACTTGTGAGTGTTCTGTTTTGGCTCATCAGTGCATAGAGTATACAGACAAATAATACAGTATTTGTTTAATTTTTAAAACAATCTACTTGTTTCAGATATTGATAATGGTCACCTATATATCATGCATCCCTATAATTGAATATACTTCCATAATGATACGTTCCATTTTTTTTTTTTAACGCAGAGCTAAATTGTACTCACATGTAATTTCTTGCCATAATATGGGAAATAGCTCTTGTCAAGCCTGCCCTCACTTGGGAAATATTGCATCTGCAGGGGAGTTTCTCTCTGTATCAGGAGAGACAATGACAAAAGGGTGAGATCACGATCATGCACTTTAAATGGACAATACATGTCATGTGACTCATGTTCAGTTGCCACTGGCAACAGACTCCCTCACATCACTCAAACTGATGACACAAAGAAAAATAAGAATCCCCTTCCAACACACAAAGACATCAAATATTTGAACAATGCATGTTATAGACAAATCCATTCTAAAAAACAAAACATAAACCCAACAGCAGATTTTTGCAAATTAAATTTCATCCTACACAGGTGCTATTTTACATCAAGTATATCAATGCATAAATTCTTAGTCCACCGCAGTCATACATCCATTCATATAAACAAAAAAAGTGGGAAGCAAAAAACTGTTTCCACAGATTCCCGAACAGGACAAGGTTCTTTGGATACTGATGTGCATTCAGTAATTGGTTAATCTTTCATTGGTTCATCTTTCAGTAAGTGAACCGAAATGAAATGATTTGCTCTAAGCTTTTGAAATGGCTGTGTATCCAGGAATAGATCACAGTGATGCCATGCTTGAAAACAGTATAGTCCAATGAAAAGGAAGATAAGTCAAAATGCTAAAAGAAAGTATATTAATCAATCATTTTAAAGCACTGATAGCCTGAAACCATGATTCATGATTTAATAATCAAATTCAAAGAATGTAATTATTAACAAAGCATCAGCACAGAAGCTCTTTTCATTAGCCACTTTCACACATACATTCTTTGCGGTAAATGTATAAAAAGTTGCGTATAGATGCTATATGTTGTCAATATAGTTGTAAAGCAAAGCATTAAAAGTTTGAGCATGCACATGGTTAGGCTGCCCTGACAGACAACAGACTCTGAAACAAGATATTTCAGAGTGCAAGCATATCACAAAATTCTGAAGAGCTGTTACACCACAAAATTTACATTTAAGTGCAAGTTGAAAATCTTGATTTGGCTATCAAACATAAACATCATTGCACACTTTGGACTTCAAAGTGAAACACAAGCAAAACAAATGTATATAAATCGTAAGGTTCAGAATGCTGTTCCTTGTGTGAATAAAAAGTGTATTTTTCCTAAAAAAAATTAAAGTTTAATTTTACTGGATTCATGTGTGAAAGCAGCAACTGAAGCATTGAATTATCACCATTAGTGGAGGTTTGATCAATAAGAAATGCCAAGACTGAAACGGCAAGGACCATCAGCATAATTTGAGAGCAAAAACGATAAAGTTCCTAAGGAGCAGAGGGCACGTTTGAACCACAAACAAAACATTTCACTTGTGCACGTGTGACAGATAACCACGAGCGTCTCAGGTGATCAGATCACAAATGGACAGAGCTATGATACATACTGGTGTGAAGGTTTTGTGATCTAATCCCTCAAACCACTATCAAGAGTTGGTCATGGAGACAAGTAGCCACATCACATTTGTACTGTAAATTCTAATGTGTCTTGATATTGTCCTGGAAGACCTCGAAACACTGCCTACTCACCTAACATGTAATCTCAGACTCAGGTAGTTTTACACTGGGCACATATGCTGTTGTCCGAATCTGAGTGCGATTGTTCCCGGCACCCCCGCAGAGTTGGACTGGTTTGATTCTGTTGAACCCAGGTGCTTTCCAGTCACAAATGTGCACAACACAACGCGGGTCACCATATTTGTGTGTATTTTCTATTACTTTGGTGTCATTATGCACACCAGAGTGAACGACACTTGCGCCTCTTTGTCACATGCCATAATTCAACAGTTGTAAATTTCCAGAAGATGACTATATCTCATGATTAGAAAATATCTTTTTTGAGGACACAGCTGGTTGCACGCTCACTGATGCAAATATATAAAAGGCACCTCACCTCTTCTGTGTCCCACAACATTGCCCTGTCATTCATGATGCACGTGTTTGTTTGTTTTTGTGCAACTGATGATGTCATCATGCTTAAATCTGCAAAAACACATGCGCAAGTCATTTTGCTTCCTGAACAAGTGTAAACCCAACTACAGGTTGCTTTCTCACTCATTTGAACCACGCCAAAGTTCCATTGCTACCAAACTCAGACCACCTCCTACAGGTAGTCTTGGGTTTGGTCCCGTGGTGCACTCCCCAGTCGGCAAAACAGCTTTCACATTACCAGTTTCGGATTTAACTGCCAGTGTGAAAGCCCCCTCAGACTACATAGTCCGTTCATTGATTAGCTACAGTAATGCATATTGCACATAAAAATGGCAAGAGTTGCTAGAAAACTCTCCAGTGCGAATATGATTGGCTGGCTTTACTCATCTTCCAGGATGTTGCAACAATCTGCCTTAAAAATTAAGTCATGCTTACAAGGGATGATGCAACAAGTGAGTTTAAGAACAAATCATTTGAGTTTTGGTTGAGAACTTGGTAGTAACTACAATGTGGCTGGCTATGCTAAACTACTTAACATAGTCACTGAGCCAAAAGAAGGGTTTAAAATTTTGCTGGATAGGTCTGGCTTTAAAAGAAAATATGCTGATAGTTTGGGTTACTCCAAGAAAAACTCTGGAGTAGCCCAAACTTATATGCGCATAAGACTTAACATTCCGCTCGCATTTGAGGTGCACTTTAATACCAGGTGTAAATGGAAACCTGTTTCCACTGACCTCTTGTGATCGGATCACCCAAAATGCAAGTTAACATCAGGTGTTAACAGGGCCTTAGGCATACCTATGGTGGTAAGGGACCCACTGCTATATACCATAAGGAGGCATTACCTTCTCTATGGCTCGGGCTTTGTAGGTATACATTATGTCTAGAATGAAGGTAGTTTAAAGCACCAGAGACAAAGCAGTACAGGTGATAGGCAGCACAAAGATGGAAAAGGCCTGGGGCAAAAACCCTGGGGGAACAATGGGGTAGCTTGTGCCCGACATCTTACCCACCATTGAAACTGCTGGCCCTATAGGCAGCGTGGAGAAAAACCAGATACAAACAGATGTTTGAAAAAGCAAAATGGAAACACACTCGCGCACATTACTCCTGAGTCACACAAGAATACACAGTAAATGTGCTCACTGAAGCAATAGTATACAGTGTGTGAGGTAGTCATTACCTTGGCTGCACAGTTGATACGTGGGTCTCCTCGTGGCCTCAGCCCAATAACCTGCAAAGAATAAGGAATTTATGCATTCAATAAACATCCTTATTTAATTATGTGAATTCCACAGAGGCATAAAAAATAATCGATCTTTAGGCGAACCTCTTGTCTACAGAAAACCTATAAACTAGAATGACCTCAAACTTCAAAGGTGAAGCATGCAATTTTTCCATATTAAAATACTTCCTCCTATCCCAGTTTGATTTGCAGAGACAACAATAAGTAAGCCATTCATAGGCTGACTTCCTGAAGAGTGCAAACACACTGCTGTTTTTTTGAATGGCCTGACAGGCCAACGTCTGGCTCAACCAATGGCGTGAGTTTGGGGTGTGCACTACTCGTTTGGCTACTCATTTCGAGGGCGGGACGGTTGGAGTTGAGGAAATCTGTTTGGAAACAATTTTCACAATTCTGTTTAGTGCCACCTGTGGTGCAGAAATTACACTTCAGGACAAAGTTCATCACATCTTTTGTAGAACTTTAAGTTCTTTGATACATTTTATTGATATGTAGAAGAAGAAAGTGAACAGGAAATGATTGGGGAAAGAAAGGGGAGGAATGGATCAGGACAGGTTGCTGGCCCAGATTCAGTCCAGAGCTCCTGTCTATGTTAACCATCAGTCAATGGCTCCAACAAGAGGTGCCTTTCATGGAGTAAAAACAAGCAACTCACTCGATTCATCTTGACCAGGATGCACGGATGGCCCTCAGAGTAACCGAAAGTACTATCAGCCAGTCCAGAGCATTGTCGTAGCAGACTTCTCTTGAACTGGCACACCTTCTTCTCCTCCACATCGTCCTGCTCAAAGTACATGCCCTCAGGACAGAGCTCATTGGCGTCCTGCAGAGAGTCATTGTACTCTGAAGTAACAAAAGAAAGAATGTAGATGATTCGCAGGTCTTCAGCTGGAAACATTCAGCAGTAATTTAAAGAGGTTGTAAGATTTTTTTCCTTGTTCTCTGTGTTACGAGTTTGAAAGTCTACATCTGTCTCATAAGAACATGAATATACCTGATATGGAAGCCTAAAGACCCTGTTAAATGGTTGTGTTGAAATATTTATTATTGAAACAGGGGGCAGGCAATTTTTTAAATAGCCAAAAGCTTTAGTTTGAGACACCGCCAAACCATTTACCTGCTACTTGCTATTGCTAGATGGTATTAGAGGGAGAGACACTCTTTGTCTAGTAGAGAGCATTTTTGTTTGACCAAAAAAATAAAATAAATAATTAATTCCTCTTAGTACTAGGAGATGATGCCATCAGTATTTTTGGTCCATTTTCCAGAAGACTGTGAAGACCATCAAAACTATTAGGCATGAACTAAAATCCACAAAACTTAGATGTTGTGGGGTCTATTCATATTCCAATCAATTCCCACCTCATTGTATGTCCTGTTTCACTCAGACACATCACGTGGCGCAAGTAAAATGGAGCATGAACATGTTTTATGTTGACTTTAAATGTGTCATCCATGACTGCAGTAGCTGACCATTTGCGATTTAACTTCTTACTTTAGAGGGAGGCTTTAAGGTGGGGTAGTGATAATATACAGCTTATAACAATTTGCACAGCTAACAACAAGACTATTTCAAGAGCAGTTAACTACCATCAGTGATACTGAGAATTTAAACTCAAAACACCTTACCCAAAATTTGCTTAAAGGGAAGATTCGGATAAATTAGTGTTTTGTGAGCAGATTGAAATGCAAATCTGTTTCAATGAATGTTTAAATGTACTAAAATCACCAAGAGTTTAGCATTTCTGTCACATTTATAGTGCTCTGGGAAAACCCTCCTCTTGTAGCCTTCTCTCATTGTCTACACCACCACCTCCTACTGATTTCTTGAGTGCTGCAGTTAACTGCTAATATTGCCCAATATGTGACCTTGATTAGCAATATTTGTAAAAACATCTTTATGTAAAAATTTAGCAAGATTAAGAATATCCTTCTCGATCAAGAAAAGATTAAGGATCTTGATCTTGTGGTCTTGAGACTTGTGAATGTGACTAATGTCTGGATCTCAAAGCTCAGTCTTATGGCTCTGGATCACGGCTTATGGTCTCAGACAAGGCCATAGTCTATTTTAAATATTCAGAAGGTGATAATTACCTCAACCACTGGTCAGTAAAGAACCGGTCACCAATACAGAGAATTCCATAACTCTGAACAGCTTTTAAGACACTACAAAGCGGCTTAGTGTTTAATAATTTCTTCTCGATTTCAGATAATTAAAATGGACAGCTTCATTTTTGGACCAACTGAACTTGGTCTGGATCTGGGCCTCGAAAGGTATATTCTTGGTCTTAGGAGGTCTAGTCTTGGTGTCTTTATCTTAGGCCGTCTGGTATTAGTCCAGGTATTAGGGGGATTGGTATTGGTTGGTGTTGATCTGCTTCTTGGGGGGTGGAATCTTTGTATGGGTCTAAGTGGGGTTGGATATTGGTGTGGGACTTATGGTGATATTAGCCTGGGTCTACAGGGTTCTGGTATTGTTTGGGTCTGGGTGTTAAGGCTCTGGTATACTTCGTTTTTCGCTATTCGGGTCGTCTCGCGCACGGTCGACGCATGCGCACTACGACTGTTTTGGGATACTCGTTAGTACGGTTAAGTGGCTGGCATGAGAATTTCAAAATAAAGGTACATCTTACAAAAATATACAGTGTACATTGATGTTTATGTGTTGAATCAATGACATCGTATCGTTGGTAATTTGATCGATGCATCAATCCAGATCAATGGATCGTTACACCCCTATAATGCGGTCAACTGAAGTATCCTTTGGCTTTAAGGGTGTCTAGTCATGGTCTGGTCTTAAGGTTTCTGGTTTTGGAAAGGGTCTTGGTTTTCTAGACTTGTTATAGGCCTGGTATTGGTCTGTCTTCGATGGTCTGGTTTTGTCTGGGTCTGGGTGTTGGTGTTAGGGGTTCCAGACTTGGTATGGGACTTTAGGGGTCTGATACAGTTCTGGGTCTGGGTCTTATGTATCTGATATAGGTCTGGGTCTTAGGGGGTCTGATATTGTTTGTGTAGATCTTGGCAGTCTAATCTTGGTCTGGGTATTAGGGGTCTGGTTATGAATTGTGCATTAGAGCAGATTAAGAGATCTCACAGATAATCCTGTTTAACAAGGCATTTATTATCCTCAGAGTTTATTATCCTTATTTATTATCCTATCTTAAGGAGATTAGGTGTTGTTACAGTATCTTTGTCAGTTTGTACTTTTGTAGAGCAAATATTTAGACAGGAAATGTAAGAATGGTACTCACGCTGCAGGAAGGACTCCAGGTGCTGCACATACTTGTTGTATTGCAGGGGAATGGAGTGGTTAAATCCAATTTCCATGGACTTCGGCCTGATCACCAGCCCTGGGGATGCAACACCCGTGTAGTCACACATGATGCACATCTAATGCAGATTCTGTTGGTCTGATAGCACATGTACATCACCACGACATCTATACGATGTGCACATTAGAGCATTTGCTCAACTGCATTATGTCACTACAACACTTTGTGTTGGATGGTAGAACAACAATGTGACATTTATCACTTAGAGCAGTGGTTCTCAGCTGGTGTTTCAGGACCCAGATTTAACACTGAACATCAAGTGGTGACCCAACATGGGGTTGTAGAGTTTAATTTGATGCATACCGTATTTTCGGTAAAAAAAAAAAAAAAAAAAAAAGTTCCTGTGACTTATAGTCCAAAGCGACTTACATACATAATTTATTCGTAACTGATGTAGGATGGTTAAACACACACACCAAAACAAATATGCTTACACTCAGTCATAGAGATGGTAGTAGTGTTTTAAACCTCCCTATTCAGAGTATTTGGACCGCTGTCAAAAGCAACTCCTCACATGTCCATAAAATGACATTCCATCACATTCGTAGTAAAAGCATTCAGTCAGTGCACAGCAAACCAGGTTTCAAATATCAGAAATATTCACAGAAAGACAGTCGCTAACGTTAAGGCATACTGTGTTACTCACAGACTAAAAGCGGTTTCTTTGTATACAGCATAGAGTTACAAAGAATAAAAATAGATGTGGCTTAATTGTTGGGTATTTTTGATGAAACACAAACATTATATGAAAAACTGTTATAGACAATTACTTAAAGCAGATTCTCTTGATCAATATAAGCCCGAAAACTCTGAAGATACAACACGTAAATGTTGGTAAATGTATGGCATATAGGAAGTGTTTTCTCTTCCCTTTTAAAAGTTTATAAGCCTAATTGGCTTACTATTGAAACTAAATATGACTATACGGCTTGCTGCATTTAGTTTTTTTTTTTTCAGTGCTGTCCAAGACCCTATCAGAACATACCCACGACCTACCACTGATTCACAGTGAATGTACTGTAAATGTATGCTCTTTTTAACATGTTTATCAGATGTTTGTACACAAATATGATGCTTAAAATACAATAAGAGTCTTTCAAAATGCTTTTCGCAGATGTCTCAGCGATGTACATGTGCTTGCTGGTCATGTTTCATGTTTTTTTAGAAAAGTTTTTTCAACTCAAAATGATTAATGTGCACCAACATTTCTGCTCATTAACACCTGCCTTAAAAAACATGCTTGGAACTTTCAATATACTGATAATTGGAGACACTTAAACCGCAACTTGTCTGAAATGATGTCCAACTGTTGTACTGAGAACATTATGTTACTAAAAGAGCTAGAGAAAGGGGGGTTAAGCTGGGAGAGGAAAAGAGAAGATCAGTGGGAGGAATAAATTGACACTTGGGGTAGGATGAGTGATAGCTAGAGAGAAATCTGTGAGTACTGTCTCACATTCCCAGCTTCAACAGCACTAAAGGATGGAATTGGAGCGCTTTCATCACAACCATTATACACAAGTGTGTGGGCTGCCGAGTGCGACTGTATGTGTGCGTGTAGGAGGTTAATGGATGATGTGTAACACTGCTTAGACTGCTGTTGTGTGTTCTGAGGTATTGGTAAAAATAGTGCAGAATAAATCACATCAGCTAAATGGCACCTCTAATGCAAATACATTCTATTCTATTTACCACTATAATGCTGAAGTTATTCATGCACATTAACTCATTTTCTTTATGTCAGCAGTGTATGCACGTGTTAGCTCTATCTGGGAAATTATCTGTCCTCAAGACACTGAGGTTTGCTTCAATTTGTGAGGGTTGCCACTTACAAAAATCATAGTATTTCAATGTTGTTTTTTTTGTTGGTATAATTAATATATATATATATATATTTGAACCATGGTAACATCATGGTATTCTTTGAAAAACCTTGGAATAACATGTAAACCCATGGGATAGAATTATGGCAATTATTTAGTACCATGGCACAGATCTGAAACCTTTGTTGTACTATTATACAGTTTTGCCACAGTACACTGTTGTACTATATATGTGTATGTGTGTATACAATGGGGTCCAAATGTCTGTGACCACAAGTTTCTATTTTGCATATATCCAATTAAATTGTTTTTATTATATCAGGATATTATTAGTGAAAATTAATTGAATAATAATAATAATAATTAAAAAAAACATGAATTACAAAATTTCATAATATCTGTTATTTACCCCTTTTGCTTCAATGACACACTTTAGCTGGAATGGATTAGGGATGTGCAGAGTTACCGTTTTTAACATTCGGTTAACCGTGTGGTTTCACAAACGGTTATTTGGTTTTTCTGTCAGGAGTCAGGACGTGGGAATAAAGAAAGTTTATTGCATTGTAATTAAAAGCATGTTTGAATAGCCTCTAACTTGCCCTATACATGAAAAACTGATCCAAACCTGGCTGGAAAACCTGACGGTTTGTCAGAAATCGTGGAGTTAGGGTTGGGTTGAAGACCTCTATTGCACGTGTAGAATAACCGAATAGTGATTTTGCCATTCAAATAGTGGCGCGCCGAACGGTTAACCGAATGTTGACCATCCGTGCACATCCCAAGAATGGACACTACAAGTTATCCCAGCATGTTTTGAGAATGTTCCAAACAGCATCTTGTGTTTTGATGAAAGCAAAGAAATCTGACCTGATCAGATAACACGGTCATAAATTAGTTTATTTGATTACTGACCTGGAAAATATGTAAAAATCTTTAATATTCTGTTTTATTCTATATTATTTCACATCTTTGTTCATTTCTTTCTTTCTTGTTAAATGGTTCAAATTCCAGACACTGTTCATTTCCAGGTTTTTTTTTATTTATTTTTTATTAGATTTGGTCTCAGACTTTTAAACTCTGGAGAAAAAAGAAACCGAAAGACAACAGTAAACCAGAGAAACCAATAGATGATGATGTTGAAAATTTGCTAGTGAGAATTTTTAGCAAATACTGTGGTAGATTTGCAGAGATATCCATTGCAAAAGGTTTCAGAGAAAAGGCTTGTTCTGATAAAAGACAGTTCTGCCTAAATGGACAGAAATGGAAGTATATGTACAAGTAGAGATGTTTTTAGTGTCTCGAAATAAATTTGCCGAGCCAAAGGAGATTGGCCATTTACATCTCCCAGTTATAAACTTGAATTGAAATGCCACATTTACATTCACACTAATACATACAGCACAACTTCATACTCTAAATAAAAATCTTGAAAAGCCAAGAGAAATTGTTTAAAAGGTGCACTAACTTCTATGTTTGGAATAGCGCACTACCATACAATATCGACTGGTCATGTCATTGTGCCGACCACAAATCCATCACTTTAGATTGTCTTTAGTCTCATTCTAGCAATACCAGCAGAAAAGTGCATCACAATTTTCCATCATGCTTCATAAAGTGTTGAGGATATGGGATTGTTACCTGGATTGGCCACTCGGTCCCTGTACCTGGGGGTGTGATCATCCAGCGTCTGTAGCATCACCCACATGGTGAGACTGAACATTCCAGCCAGGAAACCATAGAACACCAGATAGAAGAGGAAAATAAGAGCTGCAGAGAGAAAAGAATGGAAAAGACAACATTGAAAACATCCAGGCTGAATGGACTATTTTCAATTTGATAAAGCCCCCAGATTTCTTTCCTGTGTCTATTAATCATTTCAGTTGCCTTTTCGGAAGGGCTTGTCACATGTCTGTGGTGTCAGCAGGCAGCTGTGTTAATCCAGTGATTCATGTATTCATTTTGCTTGTGGGTCATAAAACTAGCAGTTAAATGTATCAGGCTAAACTAGTTCTGATTGTTTGCTATAACACAGTACGGTTAGAAAAGGACGTGTTAAAACAGAAGAGAGGATGGGAGGGAATGAGGAATGTAACCGCTGAATGTTTTGGGTAAAGCCAAACATTTCTGGTCACTCCCAACAGGAGGAAATTAAAAAATTAAAAATAACAAGGGGCGGCCAACAATCAGTACAGGTAGATTTTTCTCTAGTCTGGAATACTTAATTCTGATTGGTCAATTGGATCATGCTTGTATAATAACCACTAAATTGTTTTGACTGTTGTTCCACAATGCAATAAATAAATAAATAAATAAATACATTTCTCACACAGTTGTTTTCCAGTAAAAAAAAAAAAAAATCTAAATATCCTTAAAAATATATTTATAATTTTAATTGAGAAGCAAAATGATTTAAGCTATTAAGTCTTGTTTTAAGATAAATCTAACCAAATAATGAGTTTTATGCTTAAACCAAGAAAAATTGCTAATGGGGTAAGAATTTTGAAAAGGAAAAAGCTAGTCTTTCCTATCAAATTAAGTTTATTTTCTAACCCCATTGGCATTTTTTTTCCTGTTTACCTTATGTCATTTTGCATCTCAATAAATGTATCTTGTTACAAGGATGTTTAGATATTTTTACTAGAATAAGACAAAAACACTGATAAAGGAAATTATTTTTGCAGTGCAGGCAACCAGTTTTCTAGCTGTGCTACTTTTATGAATCTCATTTCACTATGCAATAAAAAAAATTCTCTCTTTCATGTCACATAATTAAATAATTTCAACTCAATATTTCATGTTCATTTACTTAATATAAAGCAAAATCCACAGTTCATTATATGGAGAAAGAGTAAGTGAAAACTGAGGGAATTCGGATACATCTATAAACACTACTGTCCATTTTGCGTCCCACTCTACACCCTAATTCTGCATCCCAAATGAGGGAAAAAAGGCTCTTTTTTTTTTTTTTTTTCCTCAGACTACAAACAACTAAACAGATGTTAAATATTTTTGCTTCATGTCTGTACAAAGCATTATACAAAAAAATAAAAAAAATAATAAATAAATAAATAAATATGTGCCAATACCATGATTCAGTGATGGTATCAAATGGCAATATTGTAATATTCACTGTGGTACTGTGTGATTACCATATTTAAATACCATGGTAAAGTATTTACATGTACAGTAAGGTACTTCATAAATCCCCATAGTATTCCAAGAATGTCCCAGGGTCTGCAGAACAGGAAAATGAAAATACACAGAAACACAGAAATGCAGTAGAAAGCAAGAGAAAAAGGTAAAAGAGGAACGGAAAGGACAGCGTGTATAAAGTGTGTGTGAGAGAGAGAGAGAGAGAGAGAGGGGGGCTCAGTTTAATTATAGATGCATTTCTTCTTTGCCGATGTCTCTGAGGTAGACTCTTACTATAAATAGCATCTGTAGGAGGACAGTTTAGTGATGGCACAGCACTGGCCTTGGGAGATGAGCGCGTGCGCGCACACGTACACAAACACGCACACTGCTTCTGCTCTCTGTCATAAAATTCCCCTGGCAAATCAGCTTTAAAGTGTGTATTGGCACAGCAGACATGCAAATGAACAACCATCATTACATTTCTCCAAATAATTTCCATGTAAATTGAAAATACTGCATACTTAACTCTTAACCACCCAACAATTTTGCTACAAAACAGCAAAAATTAAAACAGACTGCGGGAAAATAAGCACTCACATTTTGAAAAAACAAAATAATTCTGAAAAAGATTTTCTGATCTTAAATATAAGGGATTAAAATCCATAAATCACCCATAAAAGAGTGAATATTAATATTTTAGCCTACTAACTTTATTTAGCCAGAATAACACAGTAATCTAGTTAGCAAACTAGTGTTCTGAGTGTTTGAGTGTGTTTTTTTTTTTGTAAGATTTATCATCTAACAAGCAAAAACATTAAGTCTGATCCCTTAAAAACTAATAGTAATTGCACGCCTCTCCTCAATAAGCCACATGGGGTATGAGGTATCATCAGCTGCACAAATATTGCATGAGTTACACACCAAAATGTAATACTTCAGGTTTTGTTCGGATCCCTATCCCTAAGTATGAACAATAGTAATAGTGATGCTACAGGTGAACCAAGAGGAATGATGCCATACTCTGAGCATAAATATATATACAGTAGCACATACACCTTTTGGGTAAAATAGTCATTTTCCTATTATTTTGAAATAAATATCTATTCTTTTCAGTTTGGAATGGATTAAGTAGCCTATATTTATCATAACATTTCTCTTGCTTTGTCCGCCATCTATATTTTTCCACCGAGCTCATCAAGATGCATTCTGGGATCGCCTACTTGAGCAAGGATACATACAATGCTACGCAAAAACTAGATATCTTAGGAGGCAGCATAATTAAGATAGCTACATATTGGAACAGCCTTCACGATGGGAGCCTGCCTATGTAGCCTTAAAATGCTGCCTCTGGAGGACGCTCACTAGGTTTTTGGAACAGACCCATTATCTATCAAAAAAACAACAACTTTGAAATCACTACAGAAAAGTTCCCCTAATTGAAGACTCCCACAGAGATGAAGAGAGAGAGACGACTCAGCCGATCAGATGGGATATCAATAGCACAGTGTGATAAATCTGAGCAGTAGCCGGTTGTCACTGTCAGGAAGCCACTCATCTCCATTGCTCTCACACTCTTCTCCGTCTTGCTCTCTCTAATGCCATTTACACTGAGTTTAGATCTCACTGTGTCAATACTGACTTTACAACAACTGTTGTACCTTCTATAACAACACATCCAATATTGGTGTATCCATGTTATATTTTGGGCAAGTTCTTAAAGAGGTTACGACATGAGGAATCACGTTTTCCTTCATTCATTGTACTATAAGAACATACTGTAAGTTTCATAACTCAAAACTTCCTCACTGCAAAAAGAGCATTTGTTGAAACCAAGCTGCTGAAACAACTAGTTCTCTACATTGATGTCACAGTGGGTGTTTACCAGAAACAGGCCACTTCTATTAAAATCAATGGGAGAAATTGGAATGGCCAAACAAGGAGCTCTAGCGACCAACGGTCAACGGATGTAGAAAGGAAGTCCTGCCTTAGAAGAAAAAGAGCCAATCACCTTTTAGATACAGACATCGCCTGTCAATCAACTCGAGAATGCGCGTGCACATTAGCTATACAAGTCGGGAAAATTTTGTTTTTTAGCATTATGAGGTAAAGCAGCACAAATTATGATACCAGTGTCATCAGATTTTACTGCTGATTTGAAATATGTAGTTTAAGCTGTGGCGGGGTGAGCAAGAGACAGACACAGTGGGTGTGGCGTCAAAACTTGGAGAGGCATTTATTGGAAATAATAATAAAAATAACATGTCCATAAAGGGGATAATAAAGTGTCAGGGGGGAATAGTGTTCATAACAAAGGGGGTATCTGGCATCCTCACGGTGAGACAGGGCTCCGTGAAGGGCGGGGTAGTGTCCATGGAATGGCCCAGGCATGAGCTGGGTCTGTCGGCTGCACACGCTCCCCTCCAGGGTCCACGGCGCGAGGGGCGACGGCATCCTTGGCAGCCTGTCTTCCCAGGCCCGCGGCAGGTGAGAGGGGAAGGCGGCCCAGCCTCTAGCCCGTCAGCCGCGACATGAGCTGTTCTCCACCGGTGACTCATTTAATCCAAGCTCTGGTCCTGGGCGTGCGAGGATGCCAGTGTGCACACATGGAGATCTGAAGCCAGCTCCGCGAGAAGAGGTGCGCTCTGCGTTTTAAAGACAGCGGTGATGAAGCATTATTCACACCAGGTATGCTTCATTCACCACTGACAGAATGAGGCTTATTAATTATGCACCTCTTCTCGCTCTCCTGCCTAACTCCCACCATGAGCCTGGCTGAAGGGCGGCCCAAAGAGGCGGGGTGACAATGACGAGCCGGAGGGGCGGATCATTCCGCCACAAAGCGTATTCCCCATTTAAGTAGATAAAAGCTGCACTGTCCTGACTGGAAATAGCCTCTGAAATAGGCTGACTGGAAATACGCTGACAGTAGCCTAGTTTCCATCCACTTTTCACGCTATTTTATTATCGAAAAAGTGAAAATGCGTAAAAACAATATTGCGAAATTTGCCGTCTTCTGCATGTTTCCATTCAAATGGCTTTTTATTGATAAAAATGGTGTGCGGTGACATCATGCCTACAAAAAACACTTTGTCGCATACGTTTTTGTTTATCGCAAAATAAATCTGCTCTTAAGCCGTTTCCATACAGAAATGTGTTTATCGCCAATTCGCCTCCCAGATGTCTCACATTTCTTTCCTCCGAAGTTTTGGTAAAATGGGGAGAGTATTGAGACAATTCACTGAAATTAGCCAGCTTACTGTCATTTTAATTTCACAAAAAAAGCAATCAGAAGATGAGGAATTGCAATCAAAAGGGAACAGTTGCCCTTCTGATAGGACTATAATATTGGTCCTGATGTTGCGCCTATCGCAGGTTGCCACCGGTTCCGACCCGAAAGCGAATCGCCATGGCCCTGTTCAAGCTGGCAACCTGCACCAAGTAATGGGGAAATTTTCGGTCTTAGTATAAAGGACCATCCATCGATGTGTATATGCTGTGTGCGCAGCTGTTAAAGAAAAACTGATGCAGTGTAATTTCAGGGTTTACATATGATATATTCCTGATATTCAATAGGCTATTTTGAACAATCATCTAAAGCATTGCCATCTCATCTGCATTATGTTCCGTATATTTGTCCCACAACTTTTAACGACCAACTGAACTTGATTATCATCTAAAATTAATTTTAGCGTCATAATGCAATTGACATTTTCTGAAGAAGCTCAGCAAATGCCATCCGAGGTAAAGAGCGTTAGATTTAAAATATTTAAACGTTTTAAAAGGTTCAAAAGCTCGTTTTCTGGAAGTGAACTCCGCATTGGACAAATAGTTCTGATAGTTTATAGTCTTGAAGTGTAAAAAATTTCATTCAGCCGACTTTATTCACCTACAAAACAGGGTACGGCTAATTCAAGTTTGTGTAAAGAAAAGGCATATATAGGTCTAAAAATATAATTTTTTTAGTTTGGTAATTTATTTTTTAAATTAATACATTTTTCGTTTGGTAATTAATTTAATTTAATACAGGGAATTTTGCCAGCATTTTTTCAAAAATATAAACAATAATTTATTATAATTGGGCTGTATGTTCGTGTTCCAAAAAAAAAAACACTGAAGCTTTTCTTCTAGTATTGTGTATTTATTTTTAATTTAAAACATCTTTGTGGATAGAAATGATATGTTTTTTGTATTGTGGGCTAATTCCGTGACTGCCGTCTATTATTCTGAATGGTGTGTAAAAGCAACTTTAATAAATAAATGGATGTCTACCGCGATTAAATTAATCACAAACAGTGGCCACTCATTTGTTCACCGTGCACTCGTCTTGATATGAGATATTTGTGTTGGCACTCCTGGAAGTGTCGTGTATGCAGTGATTGGATTGTTATGCCGTTAAGATCAATCCATAATTGTGTACAATAAATTGGCTTTCAAGGATCCTATACCTTGTCGTCATGATTAACACAGGCTAAGGATTGGGGTAAATTCTGTCATGTGACATTTTTGCGTTAATGCCAATGTTCTCAACAAAAGTGTTTCCAAACCAGTTTTTCGTGACATTTGATGTATCGACAGAGTTTATGCGCTAGAGTTAAGCGGAAAAATATTATGTCGACATGTGAAATTTTTGCGATAATTTGCGTTTATCAGCTTTATTTTGATGCGCTAAAACTTTTTTCGCAAAAAATCCTTGGATGGAAACGTAGTTAGTGAACTGACTTGCTAGAAAGACTTTTGTGTTTACTATCAAGTATTAAAGGAGAAGCAGCACCAAAACAGAGTGTTTCTGGCAGTCAGGGCCATAACCACAATATACTTTGAGGGGGACAAGTCCCCCCCAATAATCAGATATGGCCAGATTGTACCCCCCCCCCCCAATAATTTGAAAATATCTTTGTTGCTGTTCTGCTGCACCACTCGTCAATATCATATGGGATAGCCAATCAAATTGATGAAGGTGGAACTTAAATTTAAGAAGCTAAGCAGGAACCTCGTGGAGTGCCGCGCATCAGCAAGCAGTTCAGGTTACGAGTGTTTGTGTCATGTGAGAAGTATCTAAATAAACATGCATTATTTTCCAAGGGTGCAAACTATTCACCATTTGGCAAAATTCACCGTTTTGAATTTAAAATGTCATGAACAGTACGTGATTTGTATGTCATTCATAACTGCGAATGTGAAAACATTAAAGGAGCTGTTTTCAGTATATCTGGTTTAAGACAAAGAGCGACTGTGTGCATATTGTAAAGGAATTGAATGAATGTGGTAATCTGGCAGGCTTTTATAGCAGCTTTTTAGAAAATTCTCTTGACATTGTCTAAGAAAATGATCTATAAAACACATAAATAAAAAAACACAAAGTAGAGCGTTATCACCCTCAGATCAGAACTAGAACATGGTAAGACCTGTGACTTCCATTGAGTTTTTAGGTTTTGGCAAGGACAGTGTCATATATTCTTAATGCAAATATTATTAGGTAATGTTTTACAATCAATTTAAGATTTTCTAAATAATTTCTTTGTCTTTAATTCTGAATTTTGTACAGCATCTCCTAAGAGTCTTCTTTTAAGAGATCATTTTATTTTGAGGATGAGCCACCAGTTAAAGGAGTAGTTCACCTAAAAATGGAAAATTAACTTTTACTCACTCATTTACTCACCCTTTTGTGAGTTAGTTACATTTTGTTCAAAAACCCATATGCTGTTACTTTTTCTTGGAACATAAAAATAGATTTTTTAAGTAGCTCTATTCCATAGAATAACAGTTTACAGTGAGCAGGAGCTGTCAAGCTTCAAAAAGGACAAATACTATAAAGCACTATTAAAGGTTCAGTATAAAGACATCATAACAGTAGTCCATATGACTTATGCACTATATTCCAAGCTTTCTGGGTCTATACAACAGCTTTGTATTACAGTTATATGGACTACTTTGATATTTTTATAAAAAAAAAAAATCCTCTTTGGACCTTGACCGTTGTGGTCAATATGAACTGTTTTTGTATGGAAAAGAGCAGCGTTAGGATTCTTGAAGAAAAGATTGTGTTAAGATTCTACTGGGAGGAAAAAACACAATGAGGGACAACTTGAGGGCAGTAAATAATTTTGTGTATTTTCTTTTTGCTAGCCAGTTGACAGTCATTTCATTTTACAGATACATCAATGATGAAAAGAAATTCAAATTATATTCATCTTTTCTTTGAGGCAGCACAAAAAAGAAAGAAAAGATGACTGAAACAGGCAAATTGCTAGCAATGCAGACACAGTGTTTGTCTTGTACTGCGTGAACTTTAAAAATACATGCCTTTATCGCATTTCAAGCCTTTATTCAGAAAATTATTGCATTCAGAGCCTTTACTATATTAAAGGACCAAAGAGGACCATAATATTTGTGACCTCAACACCCGTGACCCCCCACCCCCAAAATAGTTTGGTCCCCCCAATGTTCAACACCTTATGGCCTTGCTGGCAGTGGGTCAGAATGAGCGTGAAAAAATCATGTTTTACAAATATATGACACTTTGCTAATATTATAAGTGAACCTCAAGGAACATATTAAAATAATAAAGGCATGTCATGACCCCTTTAAATAAACTCACACTCATAGAAATTCACATTTCAAAGAATTGTATCAAGAATACAATCACTCCACTGAGCTAGAGCAGGGTGGTATAACCAATCACCTTACCATACCTTCATGTTGTACGTATTGCGGCAGTTTCCTTGTGTAAAAAGGCAAATTATCAGTTCATAAACACTTTTTTTCACCCTGTTCCTTACACAATACTATCTTATAGGGATGGGACGATATATCGAATTTCGATACATCACGAAAACAAAAAAAAATGCCGAACCATTTCACGGCAGCTTTTAGAAATGAAGTACAGGAATACCTGGAAAATTGCCTTGTTTTATTTAAAAGTTCTTGAGATTAAAACAGAAAATCTCTTCCGTGTAATGTGTCCAAAGATGAAATCCAAGCACTCCATTAGGGCTGGGCGATATTTTATCGATAATTGAAAAATATTGCGATATCCGATTACATCGTCAACACCCCTGCTGACGGCCAGTGAATATTTTTTCTTTATTGGTTTTGCTTTAAAAATTTGATTCATTTATTGAAATACAAGAACTTTAAAATACATTTCTAAATTCAAAATACACTTTAAATTAAATGAAAAAAGCAATTAAAATAGAAATATGATAAAAAATCTTATATAACCACCTCCCCAAATCCAAACATTTACCATGTCCAACGGCCCCATATGCCGTCATGCAAATGTCCATAAACGAAAACAGGTGGAAAATTACTAATAGCCTACGAATTTAGAAGTAAAGACAATTATACATTTAGAGACAATAATAATAGGCTAATCATAATAAATAAGCCTAATAAATTCCCTTGTGTTCCCAAAATAATGCTGCCAAATGTGTGTTCTTATCGAATTTGTGTTTGTATCGCATTTTGGTAATACAGTTAACGTCGCATAAGGAAAAGAAAATAGAACTCAATTTTAGGTTCAAGGTGAACGTATCTTGTATTATTTTATGATTTAATCACTTTCATCTTTGTTTCTTTAATACAAACATATAAGCTATATTACTGAACCTGCAGAGTTGCGTTCACAATGCATGTTAACCGCGAACTGCTCTGTGGAAATAAAGCAAACTAAACTCACAGCACCTCCTGAGATGATCAGAGATCATTTGCAGCATTCTCATAGACATTATTCTTGAAAACAGTTTTCAGATGAATGAAACACGAGACAGGCAAACAATGAATCAGACATGGGCACTGGCAGCTTTTCTTTTGTCTGTTCTTATAATAAAATATACTAAAGTGCGTTTCTTCAAGCCCATGTCTTTGTGTCTAACAGCATTTCTTTTCATGTGTCACTCCGTGATGTCTTACAGGTTGGCTGCCTGTTGCGGGTAGATGAGCAAGAATTACCCATGCATAAAATACCTGCATTTGGATGAGGAGCTTGCAGACTGGATTCAGCCTCGTTGCATTTGGCGGTGGTGGGTGCTAAAATTCAAACCCTGGGCTACTGTTTAATATTTGGCGACTTACCAGATCCATAGTTTTGCCATTTACCGATATTGTCGATCATCGTCTGTCAGTGAGTGTCGCAATCGGCATCGGGATATTTGTAAAATATTGTTGATATACAATTACATCGTCCTGTCGCCCAGCCCTACACTCCATTTTCATTTAATGCGTCTTTTAATATAATTTCTGTTCTTTACAGTCAGATAAGTAAAATAAATTGATTTTATTCACAAATAGCACAGATGCGCTAAAATGCATGTTGAACATTTAAAGTGGCAGTATCATTTTAGCTCGTTAAACAAATGAATGTAAACTCAATGCAATTACTTGTAAATTGTACACATTATTTAAAACATTGACAGCCCATATCATTATTGTATAAATAATTTCATGATATAATATTAATTGACAGAATGTAGAATTTTCATATTTTTAAAAGTTAAAATGCAATTATAATAATGATGACAAATAAATTATTAAAAAATAAACACACTTCCACATACCTTTTCGGGCCAAGTTCTGTTCAGTTCTGTTGCATGTTCTGCACCAGATCAGCCTGAATGTAACCCACTATTTTTGAAGGTTTATTTGTTTTTCTTTCTTATAGTGAAAGGTATATGATAAACTCTTATTTAAACTTTGAGCATTTATATTGTGTATAAAATTACTTTATTTTGATGAGAAATTATAATGTGCATTTTGTGCAAACATTTATATATAAGATACTGTTATTCTATCGAATCTAGATTATATCGAATCGTGAACCTAATATCGTATATCAAACCGAATCAGGAGATAACCATACCATACATTTACTATAGTGTATGACTTGTTAGGCAATACATTTTAACTTTGTATTACATAACCAGCTACATTTACAAGCTTGTTCAAGCACATTCCAATTGTGCTGTAGCTAAAAAAAAACAAGAGTACGAGTCCTGAAGGAGCACACGAGTCAACAAGTGAGCCGAAAGAGTCAGAGGCACCATAAAATGACACTATTAATTAGGTTTAGGTTTAAGGTTTAGGGTAGGAAGTTAGGTAGATTTGGTTGATTTGAAACTCTTACCCGGGTTTGGGTCATTTTTTCAAGTATGACTTCGGGTTCAGGTTTGTAATTAATGAAAACATATACAGGCCTCCCTAACTAGTATCATGTATGCGATCTCATTCACAGACGTGCGTACGGATGAGTTAGGGGCCTTGTTTTGGCGTGTGTCTGCCCCGTTTTTCTATTGTTTTCCTTTGTAAACATATTCTGGAGAGATGTCTTTGACTGTTGCACCGCGTCTCACCGTTTCTTCAGCGTCTCATGCAGGACCAGCACATTTATTGACAGTGTCAAGTTAAAAAGAACTTCAAGTTTTAAAAACACGTCGAGACACCTGTGTTCTGTTTCATACGCTGCATTGCATCTTGCTAGTTTTACATTCTGAACAACTTCAGGCTGCAAAGCGGTGTCTGTTACATTTTTTCACATTATTCCAGATTGCTTTTGCAGCAAGCGAAGTTTTGGCACTTGATAAATGGTAAGTCAATGTTTTTTCCCCTTCTGCTCTACAGTAGTGTGCTGAGGGGCTGCCGTGCCTAGTTTAAAATGTGCATGTTTCATGTTATAATACTATAAGTAGGTATGTCAATTTTCAGACATTTTCATAATCAATTGTCATGGAAATTAATGATCAATTAATCGTTAACGTTAACACCTCAAAATGCACGTGGAGGACTCTAAATAAATATGCATGTAGCCGAACACAGTGTAAACACAGTAGCCTACATAACATACCGTTTCTCTGGTGCTAGTGATGTCAGCTGAATATGATTTCCAGGTGATCACAGATGTAATGGTAGGTTGGGATGAAACAAGGAGACCAGGAGATCAACTGTGCTTGATGTTATGCTGTACTTAAACACACTATCATGGTGTATGCAGAAAACAATGTTCATTTATAGAGAAATGCTCCAACACTGATAACACTGAGCCTGCTTCATCTTCATCTGTGCACCTTCTTCTATGCGGAGAAGACGTCATATGTAGCGAGCAAGCACCCTCTAGTGGCAGATGACTGTATAGATGGCCTTATCAACGTCTGCTGGCATGATTACTGAATGCATTTGTCCTGAAATTAATCAACTAACGATAAGCTTAAATCGATCAAATTATTAAATGACAATTCATCACTTTACGATTAATCGTTAACATCCCTAACTGCAACAAATGTTGCCTACGATGCTTACATAAAATACAGCCTAATGCAACAGTACTTGCTAGGAGAAGAAATTACAGAGTGTGCGCGATTTCGGGTTCGGGCTTAAAATCTGATGGTACTGTTCAGGCTTTTACCGGTCTCAGGTACGGGTTTCCATGTAATTCTGTCATGTAAATTTCATTAGATCAGGCTGGGTATGTCAGTAAATGCCATGCAGTAAGATGAAGTACCTTTCATTTGTAAAGTATTTCATTTACTGGATTATCTGAAAATGGAAGTGGCGGAGGACGAATCCCAGTTGCCTCCGCGTCCGAGATAGTCAACCCGCGCATCTTATCACATGGCTTGTTGAGCGCATTGCCACGGAGACATAGCGCGTGTGGAGGCTTCACACCACCCACCGCGGCATCCGCACTCAACTCACCACGCGCCCCACCGAGAACAAACCACATTATGGCGATCACGAGGTGGTTACCCCATGTGACTCTACTCTCCCTAGCAACCGGGCCAATTTGGTTGCTTAGGAGATGTGGCTGGAGTCACTCAGCACACCCTGGGATTCGAACTCGTGAACTCCAGAGGTGGTAGCCAGCGTTTTTACCACTGAGCTACCCAGGCCCCCATTGTACATTGAATTAGGAGCAAAAATAAACTACATTATGAAATACATACCGCTATCAAGATATACAGTAAAAAATATTTATACCATGATAAGATTTGATAATATCACGCATTCCTACTGAACACTTTAAAAATTAAAATGCAGAACTGTTCAGTAAACAAGTTAATGAATGGCTCGGAGGCAGTTCTGCTACTATACCCTTCCCTACTTTGTAAGAAAAAGCAAGAGAGTGAATGCCACATAGCCACAACGCCAGACACGAGACAATAAATCAGCACAAGAAAGGTCTTTATCAGTGTCTCTTGTGCTCCTCTCAGCTGTTGAGAAACCTAACCCACCCCAAGAACCAGATACTTGTCCTCTCCCTATGCCCAGGCATGCTAGGATAAAAATACTTCTTTGCAGGCAGTCATAGGGGGTGAGAGTGTGTGTCGTCACACCAGAGTGCAATCCGGGAGTGTTGTGGAGGTAATTTAAGGTACCTTACCAAGAGTGTGGCTAACAAAGTGAAAGCCCCTCCTAAAGCGTGTGTTTTTCTGTAAGCAGATATGCTTGAGCTTACTATTACACCCTTAAATACCACACAAGCAAACACACACACACACACACAGGCACATGGAACTGTATGGAAAATACTGACTGTACCCTCTAAACATCTGATTTAATCACTGGAGGACAGAATAGTGCCTAGATGACTCTGGTTTTGTATGATTGTTTCATGTCGATCTTTGACCATCAGTTTTATCACCGATTTAACAACAGTACTAAAAACCTTTTGCTTTCTGAAGTACCAATATTGTCAAGAACATAGACAGGTCATACAGTATGCCAACCCAAAAGCAAAAGAAATGATTCAAACAAATTCATTGTTTATGTTTTTGTGAATGAGGCTACAGTGCAGTGAAAAAGTATTTGCCCCCATCCTGATTCCTTCTGTTTTTGTGTACATCTCATACTAAATTGTTTCAAAAATTTAAACAAAATCTAACATAAAACAAAGGCAATCTGAGTAAACACAAAATACAGTTTTTAAATGATAATGTTATTTATTGAAGCAAAAAAGTTATCCAATACCAACTGGGCCTGTGTGAAAAAGTAGCTAGTATATAGTTACGAAATCCCCAAATATATGAAACTGCATTCATAATGGGGTTCAGCTGGACTAGACACACCCAGGCCTGATTACTGCCAGCCCTGTTCAATAAAATCAATAAAAGGTCTCACCCAGTAGCACACTATGACAAGGTTGAAAGAAATTCCAGAAATGATGAGGGAAAAAAGGTGATTGAAGGCTCTGGGACTCAAAAAAAAAAAAAAAAAAAAAAAAAAAAACACAGTTAGAGCCATTATCTCCAAATGGAGAAAACTTGGCACAGTAGTGAACCTTCCCAGAAGTGTCCGACTTTCCAAAATTCCTCCAAGGAGCACAGCGACGACTCATCCAGAAAGTCACAAAAGCCAAGGACAACATCAAAAGGAACTCCAGGCCTCTCTCGCATCAATAAAGGTCACTGTTCATGATTCCACTCTCAGAAAGACACTGGCCAAAAATGCCATCCATGGAAGAGTGGCAAGGGGAAAACCACTGTCAACCCAGAAGAACATTAAGGCTCATCTGAATTTTGCCAAAACCCACCTTGATGATCCTCAAAGCTTTTGTGAGTATTTTCTGTGGACTGATGTGTCGAAAGTGGAACAGGGGTTCCATTACATCTGTTGTAAATCATACACAGAATTCCACAAAAAAAACATCATACCCAAGGTCAAGCATGGTGGTGGTAGTGTGATGGTGTGGGGATACTTTGCAGCTTCAGGACCAGGGCGACTTGCAATAATTGAGGGAAACATGAATTCTGCTCTCTACCAGAAAATCCTAATGGAGAACGTCCGGTCATCAGTCCGTGAGTTGAAGCTCAAGCGCAACTTGATTATGCAGCAAGACAATGATCCAAAGCATAGGAGTAAGTCCACCTCTGAGTGGTTCAAAAGAAGCTAAATTAAAGTGTTTGAGTGGCCTAGTCAAAGTCCTGACTTGAACCTGATAGAGATGCTGTGGCAGGACCTCAAAGGGCAGTTCATGCCCGAAAACCCTCCAATATGGCTGAACTAAAGCAGTTCTGCAAAGAAGAGCGGGCCAAAATTCCACCACAGCTTTGTGAAAGACTGATCTCCAGTTATCGGAAGCGTTTGGTTGTATTTGTTGCTGCTAAAGATGGCACAAACAGCTATTAAGTTTAAGGGGGTAGTTAGTTTTTCACATGGGTGATATAGGTGTTGGATAACTTTTTTTGCTTCAATAAAAACAATATATATATATATATATATATATATATTTGAAAACTGTATTTTGCATTTACTCAGGTTGCCTTTGTTTTGTGTTATACCTCGCTTGAAGATCTAAAACAATTTAGTATGAAACACACAAAAATAGAAGAAATCAGTAAGGGGGCAAACACTTTTTCAAAGCACTGTAAATGGGTTTTTAGATAAAATCATCCCTTAACCATAGTAAAATCACTGTAATGCACTGTAGTTGTGACTTACTGTTAAATTAAAATGGTCTAAAACACAATTTATTCAACAATAAAACAATGCCACTAAAGCTGAAGTGTGTAACTTATCCCATGTTAAAATACTTTCTCCTATTCCAGCTTAATATGCAGAGACAACTATAAGTAAGCAATTCATAGGTTATATTCTTGAAAACTGTCTCTGTGGTGCTATCAGAATTCCTCTGTTTTGAGTGACCCATCTCATGAGACAAATAAACACTGACTTGACCAATGGCATGGGTAAAACCCAAAGTACAGGTGCATCTCAATAAATTAGAATGTTGTGGAAAAGTTCATTTATTTCAGTAATTCAACTCAAATTGTGAAACTCGTGTATTAAATAAATTCAATGCACACAGACTGAAGTAGTTTAAGTCTTTGGTTCTTTTAATTGTGATGATTTTGGCTCACATTTAACAAAAACCCACCAATTCACTATCTCAAAAAATTAGAATATGGTGACATGCCAATCAGCTAATCAACTCAAAACACCTGCAAAGGTTTCCTGAGCCTTCAAAATGGTCTCTCAGTTTGGTTCACTAGGCTACACAATCATGGGGAAGACTGCTGATCTGACAGTTGTCCAGAAGACAATCATTGACACCCTTCACAAGGAGGGTAAGCCACAAACATTCATTGCCAAAGAAGCTGGCTGTTCAAGAGAGTGCTGTATCCAAGCATGTTAACAGAAAGTTGAGTGGAAGGAAAAAGTGTGGAAGAAAAAGATGCACAACCAACCGAGAGAACCGCAGCCTTATGAGGATTGTCAAGCAAAATCGATTCAAGAATTTGGGTGAACTTCACAAGGAATGGACTGAGGCTGGGGTCAAGGCATCGAGAACCACCACACACAGACGTGTCAAGGAATTTGGCTACAGTTGTCGTATTCCTCTTGTTAAGCCACTCCTGAACCACAGACAACGTCAGAGGCGTCTTACCTGGGCTAAGGAGATGATGAACTGGACTGTTTTCAGATGAGAGCAAGTTTTGCATTTCATTTGGAAACCAAGGTCCTAGAGTCTGGAGGAAGGGTGGAGAAGCTCATAGCCCAAGTTGCTTGAAGTCCAGTGTTAAGTTTCCACAGTCTGTGATGATTTGGGGTGCAATGTCATCTGCTGGTGTTGGTCCATTGTGTTTTTTGAAAACCAAAGTCACTGCACCCGTTTACCAAGACATTTTTGAGAACTTCATGCTTCCTTCTGCTGACCAGCTTTTTAAAGATGCCGATTTCATTTTCCAGCAGGATTTGGCACCTGCCCACACTGCCAAAAGCACCAAAAGTTGGTTAAATGACCATGGTGTTGGTGTGCTTGACTGGCCAGCAAACTCACCAGACCTGAACCTCATAGAGAATCTATGGGGTATTGTCAAGAGGAAAATGAGAAACAAGAGACCAACAAATGCAGATGAGCTGAAGGCCACTGTCAAAGAAACTTGGGCTTCCATACCACCTCAGCAGTGCCACAAACTGATCACCTCCATGCCACGCCGAATTGAGGCAGTAATTAAAGCAAAAGGAGCCCCTACCAACTATTGAGTACATATACAGTAAATGAACATACTTTCCAGAAGGCCAACAATTCACTAAAAAAAAATTTTTTTTTATTGGTCTTATGATGTATTCTAATTTGTTGAGATAGTGAATTGGTGGGTTTTTGTTAAATGTGAGCCAAAATCATCACAATTAAAAGAACCAAAGACTTAAACTACTTCAGTCTGTGTGCACTGAATTTATTTAATACACGAGTTTCACAATTTGAGTTGAATTACTGAAATAAATGAACTTTTCCACGACATTCTAATTTATTGAGATGCACCTGTATATGTCAGACAGATGTGAAGGCTAGGCGTATGCGTACAGGAAGCATTACGCAAATTTCATCATCAGCAGAGTGCTTGAGCACTAAACGCGTATGGACAGATTTTTCTAACCGCGCATACTCTGAATGCGAGGAATTATTTGCACTAATTAGTAGGTCAACAAGGGGGCAATACTCACACTGGAGCTGTTGCTGTAATGAAGAAAAGCTAGATGATGTAATCGCTGGTAAACAACAAGAAACAAAGGTGGAAACAACAACAGTGGATTTGCACGTCAAGAGCATGTGTTTGAGGAGGTCAGCAAATACCTGCATTTGAGTCTAAAGGACTATAAAGACATCTTTATGGGTTTAAACTCCTGAAGAGAAATAGTGCATTATCTCATAGCAGTCGTAGTGCGCATGCACCAACCGCCTATGTATGCGCACACTCAAGGGCTAGCGTTCGACTATGCGCAAATGCTAAGCGTTCAAGTTAGGGGTGTAACGATTCACTTTAGTGTTGGTCAATAATCGATTATCGATTCGATAAACTGTTAAAAATCGAATGAATCACGATTCAGCAAATCAGTATACAATATTTTTGAATATATAAATATTAAATTAGTTACATGTACATTAAAACGAGACATGCGTGGCTTCATTAACGCATGCCAGAGCGCGCACCCTCACAGCTCTCCCCTCACAGAGATGCGCGCTGCACTCTTTCATTGCCCTTCACGGGATCGCGCCTGCTCTCCATTCCATCCGTAAAGGCCAAAGTATACTTCGGGTGTGCATGTTGCGGAATGCTCCGTGCACAGTATGTGTGACGCAAATTGCGTCATCAGCACAACCGCAACCGTCTAGACTCGTGCACGCAGTCCTCAGCTGTGCACGACGTCTGTGCATGCGCTGGCCATTGACTGTACTACAAGGGTGTCACAAATCAGTTATGGTGCGCATGTGTTGAATGCGTTCCTATTCGTTTGCAGTCAGAGAAGTGTACTCACAAAGGCAACACGGTCAACCAGGCGTGAGGCGATCCGGAACACGCAAACACAAAGTATACCTGGGCCTTTACTCTCACTGAAACTTTTTCTGAGCAGCTTTCCGAGACTTTTAAGCACCTTAAGTCTGATATCTCCTCCGTATGGCCACTATCTCACGGACAAATGACAGCTCACAACAGCGCACTTTTTGCAAGTCAAATGTGCTCAAACCTTTTGAAACAGCTGCCAACTCGCTGCGTGTTCACTACATAGTCAGAAATTAAGGGGAGCTTGAAGCAAAAATGCCATTATAAATCATAAAAATGTTCCCAAAATGTAAATGTGGGACCAAAAAATGCCGTCGTAATGAATTCTTCTGTTTTTTATTTGTAACCTCTGTAATAGTTGATGTTGATGTAATTTTTAGGGTAAGACGGAATACATTCTCAGACTTAAGAATTGTTAATGAATGGATTAAACTGACATTGACAAACAGATAAGACACAGTTTATGTTTTAAATTGCTAGAAATAAATGTGCCATCATAAAGGTAAAAATGCCCCTGAAAATATCAAATAGGACAAATATTGACCATAAATATCAAAGTTAATTTCTGAAATTACTGATACTGATAATAAATAATACTGAAATAAAGTGATTTAATGATAAGGAAACTTATTAAGCCATTATTTTCTATAAGCCATTTTACTGGTATCATTGTTTAGCTGGGGACTTGGAGTGCAGAAAACATTTAAACTGAAGTCATCAATACGTTTACTTTTCTCTTTTGTTTGAAATTGAATGCAGTCAGATAATGTTACTTTAATGTTGTAATATTTGGATTAGTTTACTGATTCAGGGTCCCCACGGTCATTGAAAACCTGGAAATATCAGGGAGTTTTAAAATAGTGATTTCAAGGCCTGAGAAAGTAATGCAAATTAATACATTTTCTTTTAATAGTGAAATATGGAATATGGAATACTTGTCTAGCTATGTTCAGCTCTGAAATATTTAATTGGCACATTGTACTCTTGTACTATTATTGTATTCCAAGTAGCCTGGATGTATTTCATGTGTTTTTTTCGAGTTACTTTTGGTGATATAAACTTTTGGTGATCTTCACAGATGTCCTTTTCTTGATTAAGAACACATTTGGGGAAGTATTTTAAGAATATTATAAACACATAAAAAAAATGCAGAATTGAATCGTTAATCGAATAGAATTTCATTGTGAATCAAATCGAATAGTTTTGAAATAGCAAAACTTTTTTTTTTTAATCTAATCGAAAACCTGTGAATCGAATCGATTCACTTTCAACCCAAAGATTCACACCCCTAGTTCACGTCAAAACCAATGTATACTTTGGGGCGGGACTATCAGTTTGTTTAATCAATGGCAGAAGGGGGGAGCATTCAGAAAGCTATTTTGAAAACATTTATTTTTGCAATTCCGTTTGGTGGCGCTAGTGGTGCAGAAATTACACAATTCAGTTTTAACACACCTTTTGACTTCAATTTAAAGACCCAGTGAAATCATAATTAGAGATTTGTAACTTAATATCTATTAGCTTTGCCAGGCTGTGACAACTAAAGGCTACTGCCTATCTAAAAAATAAGGGACAAGCCCTTCGATATGTCCCACCCAAACCGCCTCAATAGGAAATATGTCAACACAGAAAAGAATACTGCACTCTTCAAATTATTCATCATGGCTTTAACCTTTAAGTCTTTTCAAGGCAAGTCAGTTGACTCTGCAGCCATCTTGTTAACTACAGTTGAAGTCAGAAGTTTACATACACCTTAGCCAAATGCATTTAAACTCAGTTTTTCACAATTCCTGACATTAATTCCCATAAAACATTCCCTGTCTTAGGTCAGTTAGGATCACTATTTTATTTTAAGAATGTGAAATGTCAGAATAATAGTAGAGAGAATTATTTATTTCAGCTTTTCTTTTTTTCATCACATTCCAAGTGGGTCAGAAGTTTACATACACTTTGTTCGTATTTGTTAGCATTGCCTTTAAATTGTTTAACTTGGATCAAATGTTTTGGGTAGCCTTCCACAAGCTTCTCACATTAAGTTGCTGGAATTTTGGCCCATTCCTCTAGACAGAACTGGTGCAACAGAGTCAGGTTTGTAGGCCTCTTTGCTCACACACGATTTTTCAGTTCTGCCCACAAATTTTCTATCAGATTGAGGTCAGGGCTTTGTGATGGCCACTCCAATACTTTGACTTTGTTGTCCTTAAGCCATTTTGCAACAACTTTGGAGGTATGCTTGGGGTCATTGTCCATTTGGAAGACCCATTTGCGACCAAGCTTTAACCCTCAGGGGTCAACGGACGCGCCGGCGCGTCCTGTTGGATTTTTTCCTCATAACAGCAGAAACAACTTAAAATACTCCGTCATTTTTGGGCATACAGATCAGTGTAAGACATCATTAGAGACTATAAAGGGTCTACATTTATTTGTGTACACTCACAATAACAACACTACCTTGTGCTTTTGTAAAATAAAGAAAATAAACGGTGCGCTTTCAGCCGTCTCTGTCTCCGCGAGCATCTTTCTGCAACACATCGCAAAAATGAATATTTATCACACAAACATGAAACATATGTCTAAAGAAAGCTTATAATGTCTACTTTTAAATAAAACAATTCAAATTTAAAACAAATATTCTCCTGCAATGTAATCTGTATGAAGCAAAGCGATGTACAGTTTCTCCTGGCTCAGCTAATTATCGCTAATGTGATCCCACCCATCAGCAGCGGCGCGCTATTCATACGGTAATGTGCTGAGACGATCAATGCAAATGGTAAACGCCCCCAACAATGCCTTAAAAAGCATCAAGTTCATTCACTTTCCTGCACGTTTGGAAGATGACATACTACATAGGTGAGGAAGCTCTACAGATGGTCCTGGATAGTGATGACGAGTTCACATTTTCCTCAGAAGAAGAGCGGGAATCCGACGAGGAACGTTTGCATTTTGAAGAGCGACTTGATCCAGCCGAGGATACAATTTCGGATGAGTAAGTCATTTAGTTTTACTTACATATTAGTTGACATGCTACTTTATATAAACATGGACATATTTTACTAGTTGGACTATTTCCAGACTTGCCAGCCAGGATTCAGAGTATTGAAATTTGAAATATGTCCAAATAGGCAAGTTTTAGTTACATTTAAATGTTGTTTCGGCTAAAGCAGGTATTTAAATTGTATGCTGTATGATATAAATATGATATGTAATATGATATAAAAATAATATGTTTAGATTATATTTTAACTAGTGTTTATGCTGCCTCATCATCATCAATGAAGCTTGTGCTTGCAAATATCTGTTCGGGTGTAAATGTGTAAAATGTGCTGTAAATATGCCCATATTAGAAAATCAGCATATTAGAATGATTTCTGAAGGATCATGTGACACTGAAGACTGCAGTAATGATGCTGAAGATTTCAGCTTTGATCACAGGAATGAATTGCATTTTACAATATATTCAAATAGAAAACAGTTATTTTAAATTGTAAACATATTTCACAATATCACTGTTTTTGCTGTATTTTGGATCAAATAAATGCAGCCTTGGTGAGCAGAAGAGACTTCCTTTAAAAACATTAAAAAATCTTACAGATCTAAAACTTTTAAATGGTAGTGTAGGTCTAAAGTTTTTAAGTCTTTATGTAAAGAAAATGTATAGTCAGACTACTTCTTTTAACTTAAACTTGATTTTGTGAATAAGCTACAAACAATACATTCAATCATTAAGTCTCCTCACATTCATTCTCTCTCAGGAGAGGGGTCTTTGTCTCCCCAGGTGTGAATCACATCAATATTCATGATCATCCACGCCTCCTCGCATATGGCCTTTCTAACACTAAAAGTGTCTTACAAAAGTTAAATGACTATATTGTTTTGTATGATTGAGTAATCAGGATGGTTTTCACATCATTTTTGTAGCAAAAACTCTAGGCTACAAGATCCAGTTCTCAAAAGACTTGTGAACAAATGTTTAGTATGTGTTATATGGCCTTATTTCAGTGACTTAAAATGTTTGTTTTTTCAAAAACCATGCATAAACGTTATTTTCTCAAAAATACAAACATGTACATACATGTTGTTCACATATTATTGTAGCCCAGTTTGTGCTGAATACAGTGTTATCAGACTTTAGCCATTAATATGTTTTTAAGCAACTGAAAAAAGCACAAATGTCAAGGCATGTCAAAACTTCTCCAGGGCCCAAAACACCCTCAAACCCCAGAGGGTTAACTTCCTGGCTGATGTCTTGATGTTGCTTCAGCAAATCCACATAATCTATTTTGTGAAGTGCACCAGTCCCTCCTGCAGCAAAGCACCCCCACAACATGATGCTGTCACGGTTGGGATTGTGTTCAATTTTTATTTCATTACACCAGAGGACATTTCTACAAAAAGTAAGATCTTTGTCCCCATGTGCACTGTAGTCTGGCTTTTTTATGGCAGTTTTGGAGCAGTGGCTTCTTCCTTGCTGAGCAGCCTTTCAGGTAATGTCGATATAGAACTGTGGATACAGAATTTACTGTGGATATAGATACTTGTCTACCTGTTTCCTCCAGCACTTTTCTCACCAAACTATGTTTATCTCTAGGAGACAGAATGCGTCTCCTTCCTGAGCGGTATGATGGCCTATCAGAAGCTAATTGGCTAATTGTCTACTTGACATAATTTTATGCAATTTTCCAAGCTGCTTAAAGGCACAGTTAACTTGGTGTATGTAAACTTCTGACCCCCTGGAATTGTGATATAGTCAATTCAAAGTGAAACAATCTGTCTGTAAACAATTACCTGGAAAAATTACTCATGTCATGCACAAAGCAGATGTCCTAAACAACTTGTGGAGTGGTTAAAAAATGAGTTTTAATGACTTAACCAAAGTGTATGTAAACTTCTGACCCCCTGGAATTGTGATATAGTCAATTCAAAGTGAAACAATCTGTCTGTAAATAATTACCTGGAAAAATTACTCATGTCATGCACAAAGCAGATGTCCTAAACAACTTGTGGAGTGGTTAAAAAATGAGTTTTAATGACTTAACCAAAGTGTATGTAAACTTCTGACTTCAACTGTAAGTAAGCTATTTTCTATGCAAGCAATAGAGCTGGTCAGGTTGTAGTACAAAAACTCAGAAGATAATTAGCATTTTTGAGCCATGGATTCCCTCAGGAATTCCCTATGGGTTTACATGATGGCAGTTTTAGATGACTATAAGGCCTGTGGTGAAAATTACTTGAAGAGAATTTCATGTTTTGTTCTCAAAAATAAATTACACACAGTCATACCTCATTAATTTTTAATGCTAAAGTTTTTTTTTAAATGCATGTTGCTATCACGGTGCTAATTAATGACTGAAACTACCATAAGCATGGTACAGTGGAAAAGAAGTGCAGAACACAACCAAATTAGCAGAGCAAATGAAAGCTAAAAACACAACGGAAAAGTCACAGCACAGAAAATATAAAGGGATAGTTCACCCAAAAATGAAAATTTGCTGATAATTTACTCACCCTCAGGTCCTCCAAGATGTATCTGAATTTCTTTCTTCATCAAAACAGAATTTAAGATTTTTAGGATTTCATTTCAGGCCTCCTCCGTTAAACAATGCAAGTGAATGTATTTTTTGACGGTCCAAAATGCACATTTAGGGTGCATCAAAATAATCCATACAACTCCAGTCGACAAATAAAGTTCTTCTGAACCCAAACAACTGATTATTTTTAGAATCAAAACAATACTTCTATACTTTTTAACTACAAATAAAAATCTTAAATTCTGTTTTGATGAAAAAAGAAACTCAGATACATCTTGGAGTAAATTATCAGCAAATTTTCATTTTTGGGTGAACTATTCCTTTAAGCCATAACACAGCAAAAATTTAAAAAATAATAAAATAATAATAATAAATTAAAAAAAAAACACACACTACCGGTCAAAAGTTTTGAAACACTTGACTGAAATGTTTCTCATGATCTTAAAAATATTTTGATCTGAAGACGTATGATTAAGTGTTTGAAATTAGTTTTGTAGACAAAAATATAATTGTGCCACTACATTCATTTATTTCATTATAAAACTAAAATTTAATTAAAACATTTATTTAATTTTTTTTTTTAATTGATGACTTGGACCAAATAATAAAGAAAAGCAGCCATTAAGTGCTCAACATAGATGGGAACTCCTTCAATACTGTTTAAAAAGCATCCCAGGGTGATACCTCAAGAAGTTGGTTGAGAAAATGTCAAGAGTACATGTCTGCAAATTGTAGGCAAAGGGTGACTACTTTGAAGATGCTAAAATGTAACACAGTTTTGATTTATTTTGGATTTTGTTTAGTCACAACATAATTCCCATAGTTCCATTTATGTTATTTCATAGTTTTGATGACTTTACTATTATTCTAAAATGCGAAAAACAAATTATAATAAAGAATGAGTGTTTCAAAACGTTTGACCGGTAGTGAGTGTGTGTGTGTGTGTGTGTGTGTGTGTGTGTGTGTGTGTGTGTGTGTGTGTGTGTGTGTGTGTGTGTGTGTATATATATATATATATATATATATATATATATATATATATATATATATATATATATATATATATATATATATTTTGCACTGTATCTTAGGTCGTGTTGCAGTCTTACTAAATTCAAGATCATGAGGCTGCTCAGGGGGCCTGGGTAGCTCAGCAAGCAAATAATGTGGTTCTCGCTCTCGGTGGGGCGCACGGTGAGCTGTGCGTGGATGCGGCGGAGAATAGCGTAAGCCTCCACACACGCGTTCAAGCCACGTGATAAAATGCGCGGATTGACAGTCTCAGACGCGGAGGCAACTGAGATTCGTCCTCCGCCACCTGGATTGAGGCGAGTCACTACGTCGCCACGAGGACCTTAGAGCGCATTGGGAATTGGGCATACCAAATTGGGGAGAAAAAAAAAAGATCACGAGGCTGCTCGGAAGATGCAGAGAGCAGCTCTTCCCACTGCATGTCCCAACAAGGGAAGAGTTCTCTCGCAAAAGAGTTCCAGCGTTGACCCGGGAAACGAGTGTTTCTCCTGAGTGTTTCGCCGTCCGAGGTGGGGGCCACATGGTCTGCATACAGCACATTTTCATGGAAGCAGAACACCTTATAACAGCTGCTGGTAGGCTGACATCATTTTCGCATTATTGCCCAGTACAGATTCAAGCAAATGTTATGTTCATTAAGAGTTCTGGTAGAAACCCAACCAGGTATTGGCTTGTGTTGTGGCTTAAATACATTGTGTTGTAGCTTATTTCAGTTGTGGCGTGGCTTATTTCCGTTGTGCTGTGGTTATTCTGTTGAGTTGTGGCTTATTTCCTTTGTGAAGTCAGGTTTTATTTACTTGCTGCACCCCTCGGCCACCGAAGCATGGGAGACATTTTTTAGCAGAGGGCTTAAACATTCAATTTTAAATGACACAACTGCTTCAAAATAACATTTCAGGTATGATTTCTCAATGAGGTGTGATTTATATTCTAGAACAAAATATGAAAGTATATTTAAGTAATATTTACCACAGATCTTTTCTCCCTTATAATTTGAATATCACTATTCTAAAAACTCATAAGAAAATTCCTGAGGGAATGCATGACAAATTTGCCTTCAGGGTTTGCCTACAAATTTACGTCATGGCTAAACAGCTCTTTAGGCATACAAGTAAACTTGATCACACGGGAAGTCGACATCCTTCTTCCAAATGTTCCTGTACCCTGAAATCAACCCCATTCTGCCGATTTACTGATAACCGCCATCCCAATCAGACATTTTTGCATCAAAACAAATGTGATCTACTTTCTCTTTCTTGCTACTGACAGAACAGTAGCGAGAAAATGTATGGGTACCAGAAAGTAATGTCCACTGACAGTTAGGTTTAGGGTTGGGGTTTGGGGGTAGAGTTAATAAATTATGCATTCCTGTTCAATGTTCTACATAATTTACAACTGAAAACAACTCTTTTAACAACTCTGTGGACACTTCACCTGGAAACTGGAGCTCACACATGGCCATACATTCAACAGCACTTCCAGCTTCAGCCACTGGGGGCACTGGTTCGAATTTCGGTAGGCAGTAATAAAATCTGACAACAATTGTATAAATTTTGCTCAAATCACACTTGAAAAGCATAGCTATTTTTCAGGCTAGTCCAGCAAATGCTCATGTACATTCAAAAGTCTAAAATAAACAACAAAATACAATTATTTAGTAACTATGTAAAACAATCTGTGTTCAAAATTGACTATGGTAAGCCTACAATAATGATTTAACATTCAGAGCTGTCAGGGTTGATTTGGCGGGAAATTTCAGACTTCTGTCATTTGTCTTTGCGTGTTTACATCATGCCCATAACCGGCAACGAATATGCTACTTACTTGCTCAGACTACACATTTTTTGGCTATAGGTCTTGTAGGACTTTCATCTTACTGTCAATGTGCGTTTACATGCACATTCTTTCACAATCATGCTTATGACGACAGCGTGTGTGGTCATGTACATGCATTAAATGGCATTTCATTACCGGTTCAAGGTCTTAAACAGCTTAAGAATAAACCAGTCGACATGGGTAGATTTGTGCCCATTACCCCAATTTCGTGTTGCATCTAAATACCTTCACCGGCTTTCTTACTGGCTTATGCGATGTGCGCAAATGTTGTTGCGCATGCCTCTTCCCAGTCTGACGTCAAAAGCAGAGAATAACTTGAATATTTCAAATCTAATTTTTCTTGCTTTGTCTGATTTTTTAAAATAAGCTGGTCTTTGAGAATTATTAGCGTATTGGTGTGCATGTAAACGGGCTCAATGACTCCTGGTGTAGATAGTCATTTCTGCCCTGATATGGTGATCACAGGCAACCATGGGTCTACCTCAAACCATCAGACTTATCTGCGTAGAAGAGCAGCGCTGAAGCACAACTGACATTGCAAATTTTATTTAAAACACAGATGTCGATATAGTGCCATGAATACAGTAGCGTTGAATTCCTACAGATACCACATTGAGTGTCACAATTTCTTCTATTAATTTATCTATAAGTGGTCCGTCTCCTCCTCATACTCTCAGTTTTCACGGTAGTCTCCAACTACCAACAACACATCATAATCAACTAAATTTCATCATTACTCCAGTGTGCGAACAACGGGGAAAGTGTAACAGGCATGAACAGCTTGGCCTTTGAGAAAAAGGGGGAGAACAGTGACAGAACACCCAGTGATGGTGAGAGGAAGAGGCGTGGAGAACAGCTGAGACTCCCAGTATGACATTCCTCACTGCCAGAATCCCTCCTCCAGGCAAAACACAGAGAGCTCCACTCCCTCAGACTAGTGCTAATTCATTCACATGCTTGTGGTATCATCAGATACACTTTCTTTTCATTAGGAGCTCTGTATATATTTGAGTATTGGCATAAAAGGTTAGATTTTTCTGAGGAAAATATGAGAGTGGCTTGCCTCGTGCTGGGGTGTTGCTACACGGTTGCTAAGGTGTTCTGAGTGGTTGCTAGGTTGTTGCTAGTGGTTGCTTACTAAACCCATCCCCAAGTCTCTATCATACTCTGGTCTCTAGATATGGATCAGGTCCCTCTTTCAATGTAAGAAAATTGGATTTCTTCACCTGTTTTATCATCCACCAGGTGAAAATAAGTTTGATAGTTTTGAAAAGTATGGGGACACCACTCTTTGACAAGATGCACAATTTGAGGTAAATCCCTAATCCCAAGTATAGGCAGTAGTGATAGTGATGCTTGCTTTAGCAAACACGACTAATGACATGATGATGGGCCAATGGACCTAAACTTTATTTATCACATTTTAATTCAAAGATTCTACATTTTAAAGATTCAAAATCAAAGGCTCAAATTCTTCTAATACACTACAATGTAAAAAGCATGAAAAGTAACAGAGATCTCTCTTATGGGTTTCTGACATGATCCAATCAAACAAGGAAAGAAGCCAATTCCCAATGGATCCAAAAGGAGAAAAATGGATCCATGCCAGTTGTTCAATAAACAAAGACAGAGGAATAGTTACCCCCAAAAAATACAAAATCTGTGATTATTTTACTTACCCTCATGTTGTTGCACATCTGTACACTTATTTTTTTCTGTACACTGTAAACCCTAATGCTCAAAATAATAAATAAATTAACCTTGATGAGTATTTAGAACTTTCTCTTTCTTTTGAGTTCATGAAACACACCTTTTAAGTAACCTGAATTGTTTAATGTTTTGAGTTTAATGAACTTGTCTCTTTAAATTTACAGGAACTTAAATTTAACTGAAACTGGGAAGGGGATTTTTGTTTCCCAGCATGCTTTACATGGCACTCAACAGGGAGAGTAAATGTTAAAATTAAGTGTTATATAGTGTGTCTTTGTGCAAGATGAACATAAAAGGGAGATACTTGTTAGTGTTTAATGTTTTGTTGTGTTGTTTAGAAGAGTTTGTCATGTTAATTTTTGGGGGGTTACCATTATGGTGAATAGTGGAGTTTGAGGGACAGGAACAATATTAGATTGTTCTACAGTATATTGATATACATGTTGAGCAATTGCTATGCTAATCAAAGCATGGTTTATCCAATTGGCATGCATTTAGCATGCTAACACTCACTGCACTAGTATGTTCTAGTACTAATAATATATAATAGTACTAGCTAGCTAGGTTCCCTCTACTTGACATATTTAAGTTGAGCCTACATGGTGATTTTATGTTCAGCCAAAGATTTTGATTTAAAGTTAAATACCATTAAAATGCACTAGTTAGTTTACTCAATATTTCAAGTTAAGAAAAAAAATCAACACACATTAGTACAAAATCAAAATCTGACAGTTCTGCTTACTTAAACTTGTAATTTATTAACTAAAAAATTTGATGTAACTGATTACCTCAATTTTGTTTTTTTGAGTTCTGCTAACTTGTTCGAGTTTACAGTGTAGAACACAAAAGGAGAATGTAAAATAATCTTTAAGCAACCTTCTTCTAAATCAATATGAAAGCTTTTTATGAGGAATAGACTGAAATTTAAGGGTGCTTTCACACTAGCAATTTTGGTGCACACCCAAGTTTGAATGTTGTCAAAGTTCGGTTCGTTTGGTGGTGTGAACGCTGTTTTCTGATCTCGGGTGCGCACCTACGAACCACTATAATAAACACACGATAATATTTATCAGGAAAGCATTACCTGATTGGAAGGAGGAACTATAGCCTTACTCCTAATCGTAACCAATCAGGTAGAGCTTTCCTCATAAATATTAATGAGTCTTCTCTTGCCATCCTACATTTTGGAAATCTACCCACATGGGAGCCGAAATGAGGAAATAAAAAGTGATCTTTAAGAATTTCGATATTTGAGTAGTTTCTCTCTCTACTTCCTTAAAGATCAACCAGTGGTTGTTTAATCGACCAGTCGATCGTGATCGATGTAATGAGCACCCCTGATGTAAAGTTTTGGTGGTAAATCCAAAGAGATGAATACTTTAACACAGCAGAGCTGATGTCTTCTTGAGTTCTTGCCTAGTTACAGTGGTAAAAAGCTGTTGCTTGTACTCATGTTGATGACGTAATCGGACCACAGTTCGGACCCAAAAAATATGACGTGAACAGAGACCAGCGGGGGCAGGGGGAGCAAACGAATTCAGGTTCGGTCCAAGCAATCGAACAAAGTGTGAAAGCACCCTAAGTCGTTATTACCTGATATTCTTCCCCTTTGCCAAAGCCTTGGAATCTCATTGGTTTTCAGATTCAAAAATGGGCCTTTTGCATGGCATGCTATATGTCAAGTTTGACATAACTGAAGATAAACACCATTGTTTCTTAAATGTCAGTGTGTGTGACTTGCCAGTCCAAACGTGGGATTTAGAATGACATTTGAGAGCTGTAATGGTGGGGAACTGATTATTCAGTATGAACCTATGAACAAGTCTACAGAACACTTGGAATATAGCGCACATATCGTACTGACTACACTGATACTCTTTTGTGCTTTCTGGATCTTGACAGATAAGTGAAGCGTTCTATGAATGACCTATGAATGACTATGTTGTTGTTGTATAGTAAAGAGTAGCAGGATATTTCTCCATTTGTGTTCCACAGAATAATCTAACAGCAGAGTCTGTAAATAGAAACAAAATATAAATTTTTGGGGTGAACTACTCCTTTAAGAACTTTTTAAGACTTCCATACATGAGGTGTTTATGGGATGGCAAGTCTTCCATTTTAAAAAACTTGAATGAAAAGCAACTGTTGCACTGTTGTACCTCAATTACTACATTGTGAACCTCAAGCCAAACATGCTTGAATACACACACTCAAATTAAATTTCAAAGCTGTGTTAATGGGGCGCACATGAGCGGGAAGTTTCATTGATAAAACACAGAAAATAGGTCATTGTTGCGTATATGAAAGCATTGCTGCCACACGGTTGGGCTCCTATCGGAGAACAACGATTCTTTTCACCCATTTAAACTGCCTTTGGTAAACATGCCCTGAGATCCTTCAAGCCATATGAGGAACATGGCTCAGGGTAAAATGTAAAATGTGTGTATTAAAAACATGTAAGCCAGTAAAGGTTTTGGTACTGTACGTCCATTTTGTGGGAGGCAAATCTGAATGGCTATTTTACGATGCCTTCAAATGTGGCTCACCCTATTAGAATTTAGAATCAAAACTATTCAATTTATAATATTAGTTTATGGTTTAAAGTGTGTTTTTCCATCCAAGCTTTTCATAGTGTGAAGCTGTTTTTGCATTGATGCCAGGCTTATCATTCATTTGTTATGAATGGTCTTATTGTTTGGTTTGCATCCATGACGTTCCAAGAAGTTCCAAAAAAAAGAAAGAAAATAACCAAATCAACTAAAGTAACTTTCTTTTGTAAAATATTAAATTAGACTGTTTTACCGCATTATCCCTAAATAGGCATTGCTACATGGTAAATGTTTTATCATATTTCCAGCAAAACTTTTTAGAGTTACCACAGCCAAGGAAAACCTAGGAAAAAAATAATGGAAATTGACACCTTAAAAGTCATGGAAAATGTTTATTGTGAATATAATATAGTCTAGGTATGCTCAGCTTGAAAATATTTGATCATTTAAAAGTTAGGTGATTCTCAAGAAACCAGTCAAGAAAATGTCCTGGTCATATTTAACCCCAAATCCCGCCATCCCACAAAAAAAAAAAAAAAAAAAAAACACTTTTCGGACACGAGCACTTTATACCCCCCAATTCTCATTACCACAACACATTTAGACGTTTACTATTTCCATTATTTTCAATGATGATGCTCATTAGCGAAACAGTCAGCTTTTTACTGAATTATAGTGCTTTACAGTGATTTATTTTTCATTAAAATCAACAAAAATGTAAGATTGTACCAAGGGAGTGCTATATGACAAATAAACACTTTACAATTAAAATAATATTTCATTTTCATTGTGTTTGAATATTTCATTTGTGGTAGCTAATTAGAATATCATCTTTTTTCGCACTGTGGTAACGAGAACTAGAGGGAAATTGTGTCATGAAAATAATGTCACAATGTACTAGGGGTGTGAATCTTTGGGTTGAAAGCGAATTGATTCTACTCAAAGGTTTTCGATTAGATTCAAAATGATTTTTGCAAATTCAAAACGATTCAGTTCGATTCACAATGAAATTCAATTCAATTAATGTTTCAAATCTGCATTTTTTTAAATTCATTTATAGTATTTTTTAAATACCTCCCCTATCGTGTCTTAAGAAAAAAAAAAGAATAAAAAAAGAAAGGCAAACTACTTAAGACTGTTTATTCCACCAAAAATAACTTGAAAGAAAACACATTAAATGCATGTGCATGCAGGCTACTTGGAACCCTGAATCAGTAAACTAATCCAAATATTACAACATTAAAGTTTCAAAGAAAAGAGAAAAGCAATCACAGATTACTTCAATTTAAAAGTCCCCAACTAAACAATGATAAATGGCACTATATTTTAAATTATAGAGAAGAATGTCTTTATAAGTTTCCTCACAATTAAATCACTTTATTTCAGTAGTGGCCCAGTGTCAGAAATTAACTTTTACATTTATGGTCAATATTTGTCCCCGTATTTGATTTTCAGGGGCATTTTTACCTTTATGAGGGCATGTTTTTTTTCTAACAATTTAAATCATAAACTGTGTCTCCTCTGTTTGTCAAAATGTCAATTTAATCAATTCATTAACACAAATTCTTAAGTCTGAGAATGTATTACACTGTAAAAATCACTGTAAAAAAAATGTCTGTAATTTTAACAGTAAATGACAGAAAAAAGTTAATTGATTAATTAATATTAATTGCACAATATACAGTAAAAAACTAATATATTTTAAGACAATACAGTAGTTTTTACAATAAAATGTAGTCAATTAAAATTTTTACATGTAAATCAGATTTTCCTGTATAATGGTAAAAATTGACATTGTTTAACAAGAGAGTACATGTACTTTTTACAGTAAATTACTGTTAAAATTACAGTAAAAAACAAAACAATAATTGGGCATTCCCACAATTCCCTGCATGACCCATCATATTTCACTATATTTTACGGGAATAGTTATGCTTCCTCCTATTTTTAATATCAGTTACGTACATTGGGGTGTTCTGTGTTATATTTGATGTAGTTTAGTTAATGTTTACTGCATTATTTAAATTTCACCTGATGGTGTTTAGTGTTTGTGTGAGTGATACTGAGCACTGTCTCTACATGTTTATTGGTCACTGCTTCTGGAAGAGCCACTACTGGTGAACTTCATGTCATCATGTGCTCTTCTGTAATTTTTATGGTGATTAACAATACCTTATAAAGTAAAAAAGCAGATTTTTACAGTTTCAGAAGGTTAATATCAAGTTTATGACATTTTTTACTGTAAATTTAACAAGGTTTTTTTTTTTTTTTTTTTTTACAGTGCCAGCGTGGTCATGTACAGTTTTACAGTTTTAAACTGTAAAATGTACAGTTTGTTCTGTAAAGTTGTTTACATTTTTACACATTTACATTTTGGGAACATTTTTAAGATTTTTAAATGGCATTTTTTGCTTCAAGCTCCCCTTAATTTGAAACCATGTAGTGGCCACGCATTGAGTAAGCAGCTGTATCAAATGGTTTAAGCACATTTGACTCGTGAAAAGAGCACTATTGCAAGCTGTCATTTGCTCATGAGATAGTGGCCATCCGGAGATATCAGACATAATGTGCTTAAAAGTCTCGGAAAACTGCTCAGAAAATTTTTCAGTGAGAGTTACGGATGGAACAGAGAGCAGGCGCGATCCCGTGAAGGGTGATGGAAGTGAGTGCACGCTCCGAGATGCGCTAGAGAATGAAGCCACACATGTCTCATTTTAATCGCACATGTAACTAATTTAATATTTATATATTTTAAAATATTGTATACTGATTTGTTGAATCATGATTAATAAAATTTTTAACAGTCTAAATCGATTATTGACCAACACTAACGAGTCTCGTTTCAAAAACCACATTTCAAGATCGATGCATAAGAATCAGCAGGATTACTAATCGATGCATCGAGAAAACGAGTGAATCGTTAAACCCCTGCAATGTACAAAATCTTAATAGCCCTAAAACAGTCCCAGTATGCAAAACATAATTTATTGTTTATTTCTTTTGATTTTGGATTAAAATAGGACAGGATCTTGAAAGGTTTCATACTGAAAGATTCACCAAATTGCTCTCTGAGAGTGCAATCTCTGTAATTGATAAATGTTAATTTTCAAAAATGCTTAATCCTGTATAGTCAAGAACGACTGGAGAAGTCATCTAAAAGTAATGGACATCATGTGGGAAAAAATGTGGGAGTTCTGTCCTATTATGTGATATATATCGTGATCTAGAATTACTCACACCGCTCACCATACCATTGCCACAAATCTAGTGCGATTGTGCAAGCAGCTGTAGACAGATTAGCATGATAGCTAACCACAGCAAAATCAACAGCAGATAGTAAAGCGTTAATCTAGGCTAATCCAAACAGACATGCATCAGGGTGCAGATGTCCAAAAGATCTTGAGCGTTGAGCCGGACCTGTCCATTAACTCAGCCTGATCCTTTTATCTCTCCACTTTCCATCCTTCCCTCCACTTTTAACCTCCTTCCCGCTCCTGCGGGAAAAGTAAGAGCAGCCCGGGAGCCGTGCAGTCGTGACTGTTTCTCGTATGTGTAAATTTTTCAGTGACTCAGTCAAGGGCAGGGCTCTCAGGGATCCAATGTGCAGACACATTGCAGTCATCAGAGAAAACATTAGTCTAATGGTCGAATCATCATTTCATATTGTCAGCAATGTTAGCACACTTTGCAAAAGTGTTGCTGCCATCGTCGCAGGCCGTTTTTGAGATACCATTGAAAAAACGAAAGTAACAACAATACATTGACAAAATGTATATGCAACGCTTATGGAAACACATGGGCTTCACTTTGTTAAAAAATGTGGTGAGGGTAGAGGGGGGGGATGAAGTCACAAACTGATAAGCAGTGATTCCTGATGACCAATTGACATTAATTTGATAACTTGATCTGCACATTGACACCGTCAGTACTGGGATTTTATTAGTCAGTGGATACATGGATCACATTGGTTTGCAATTTGCTTTGCGATTTAACTGGAAAGGATCGAGAACTGCGCAAAAGTGGAGCGAGTAGAGTGCGTCTGTGTGCATGAGAGAACATTACCACCTGCTCTCACTCAAAGCCACTGATAACAGCCGCAACGAGCACTCATAACATTCCACCACTGGATCCCAATTTATTATAACCCACAAACAAAAAGGAAACTCCTGCTTAAAAACTGGAGATGTTTCCTCTGCAATGGACACTTACCTGATGAAAGCTATTCAAAAAGTGGTAGGGACAAAATTGGCCAAGGTCAAAAATGGTAGGGACAAGTCCCACCTGCCCGACCCGTAAATGATGCCTATGTGAAACTATAAACAGCACACAAACAGGCAAGAACAAAAAAAAAAACAAGTTAGCAGCAACAATCCTATGCCTAATTATTTTTTATTTTTTTTATTTCTCCCCAATTTGGAATGCACAATTCCCAATGCACTCTAAGTCCTCGTGGCAGCGTAGTGACTTGCCTCAATCTGGGTGGCGGAGGACGAATCTCAGTTGCCTCCGTGTCTAAGACCATCAACCCACGCATTTTATCACATGGCTTAATGAGCGCATTACCACGGATACAGCGCATGTGGAGGCTTCACGCCATCCACTGCACAACTCACCACGCGCCCCACCGAGAGCGAACCACATTATAGCGACCACGAGGAGGATACCCCATGTGACTCTACCCTCCATAGCAACAGGGCCAATTTGGTTGCTTAGGAGACCTGGCTGGAGTCACTCAGCACGCCCTGGGATTCGAACTCCAGGGGTGGTAGTCAGCGTCTTTACTCGCTAAGCTACCCAGCCCACCCACGCACCCAAGCCTAATTTTTGATACCAAGGACCACTAGAATAAATAGGGATTGTTTAGGGGCAAATAGGGGCATTTTGAGATTATGGACATCATGTGACAACTAGGGTTTATTTCAGTTTTGGTTGTGGTGATTATTATATCTGTTGAATAAATAGGAATTCAACTGCATAGTTTGGCCCTGTTGTTAATTTTATGAATACATATATTTTCATACCATGTACCATGTTAGAAGGTTCTTTGTGTTATTTAGAGACGATTTCTTTCATTTGGAAGCAAAATGGACATTATAAAAGAAATATACCCAAATGAATGAGAATCTAATTAAATTGTAATGAAATCAAATCAAGAGCTTGCGAATGGGAAATCTGTATTGACAGAAGGGAGTGCTCGCTCTCCCTTGTGTCAGTTCCAAAATACCAACAGTCTTGTCAATGGATAACATACTATTTAAATTTTTTTTTTTTTTTTATTGAATTTTGAGCTGTCACAAAACATTCGGGCCCAGGACTAACTTTTTATGGGTGGGCCTCCTCTCCCCTAGGCCCAGTGAGAAGCCTATTCTACAGTGGATATTAGGGGCCCCCCTCGTCATAGGACCTGGGACAACATAAATGTTTACTTTCATTTAAAGTTAGCAATTTGTGTAGATATTATTCGTAATCATTTCAGTATTATTTTGGCCATCAGCATCCTGCTCTCTAGATATCAGTATCAGCCATTGAAAATCCCTCTCATTTGTATCAGTACAGGCAATGCTTGTGAAAATATGTCCAAAGGCATAGAAGAAAACTCCCAGGTTAGCAGAATAGCAAGGCCCCCTTTCGCAAAGCAATCTCCAAGCACAAATAGGAATAAACAGGATCCATATATGTCATATTCCTCAAGGCTGGAGATTGTTTTCATGTTCATTTCATTAGTTTTCTTTCAAGAAGCCTCTTGCTACAGTAGCATGCGGAGAACCGGTTTGACCTTGAAAGGAATGGGAGGAGGACATTGTTGGGGGGGCGGGGGCAGAATGCGAGTTCACACATCAAGGAACACCCATCCTGGAGAAGAAGAGAGGCGCTGCAGAGTTTAGCATTGCGAACACCAACGAGCCGCATAACTACAAGAAAATAGTTTCATGCAAAGCAGGTTACTAAGCAACTAATGTACGCATTTAAGAAATTGAAACCTCCGCTAATAATTATGGACACTTTGCAGCTCTGAGGAGAATGTTCAAAACAAGGCCGTATAGTTCTGGATATTGTATGAAATATTCTACAGCACAGTTCAGAAATCTAAATGGTCTTGTATAAGAGGATAGAAAGCATCACAAGTGCATTTTTCTGCAACCATCCCCTCAACCCCCCTCAGAGAACAAAATGTGTCTAGGGATGTGGAAATTTCCTCTCATCATCTCGAGCGGGGCTGCGAACCACAGCAATGATCATTTGCATACCGAATGAATGCAGAGGCTACGTCACTGCAACCGAAAATGATTGACATCTGAAACATCCCAAGAGAATTTTCGCACTAACGGAAGATTCTGAAAGGCAGCACGAATTAAAAATAAATAAATCATAAAATTGGGGGGGGGGCTGTATTCCATTTTTTGCTCTGTTAATGAGCCGGGAACCACTCAAAATTACGGAAAAACTAGAGATGCTAAACGAACACGTACAAGACGGTGCGCGAGGGCAGGTGCGAATTTGGAAGAGCGATTTAACGCGTTACGAAGAAACGCCATAGCTTATAATATTTAGAGTAATTAACTACCTCCACACATTTCACATCTAAGTTGACAGGCCTACTGTAAAGAGCGCAGTGGTGACATTCATGAAAGGCTATTCATAGACCTCAAGCCTGGTGTAAAACTGCATGATATTTACGCAAAAATTGCTGCCACGCTGTTTAATTAAAACCCTATTAATTGCTGATATATCTGCAGGGGCGTAGTTTCCAGGGGGGATTGGGGGGGGGGGAGGTACCCCCTCCCCAATAATCAAAACAAGCAAGTACAACCCCCCAATATTTATACCATGATCAATGGAAACATGTAGATGCTTCACGCTGCACCCCCAATTTTCAAGCCAAATCTACGCCCTTGAATATCTGTATGTTTAAACGTCGCGTGAAAGGATTCCTCCAAAATCTGATCTAATTCAGCACCATTATTAAGTAATAATGGTATTATTATTTTTTTCTTTGGTGGGCTAGCATGAGGAGGAATTAGATATAGATTTATTTAGGCTAAGATTAACATACATGAATACTTTTTACACGGTCATTTTAAGCAGACTTAACATTTCTTGAAAGAGGATTTCTCATGAAACGCGATCGATTACCAGTGCTTTTATATAGGCGTCTTGGGTTATAGGCATGGACATTGTCTAAATTAAACGTTTTATACGCTAATGACGTTCATTTATTGTTTGGCATTGATAAAATACAGGGAAAACAAGGTGATCGAGTGCTTATATGTATGGTGAATTGCACATGCCACATAATAACGGATTGTAATTGACAGCACAAAGCCATAGAAGCATAAAAGGGTAAGAAATGTCCAAAATAAAACCTTGTCAATGCAAAAGAGCTTTGAATGAATTTCATGTCTTGTATGAGTTCCATTTGGCACTGCAGATACGCGCCAATGTATTTAATAACACGTTTCTGCGTGCTGTAAAACACACAACGAGCTATATTATAGATATTTAATGTCTTTCAGGGATTTGAACATCATTTTTGGGGGGGTGTGCACTTCAGCACTTGTCAAATACTATAGCAATTACTCACCCCAACTACTCGCAGTGCGCCCGATGAATTCCCCCGTTCGTGGGTTGTAGATAAAATCTTTCCAACTCGTCTGTTTCTCGTCAGCTTTCTCCTCTTTGTTGGCCATGGCGTGAATAGGATGAATAAACCAGTTTGAGGACGATGGATTAGGACAATCAAAAAAAGCGTTGATTGAGGCTTGCCACCTTTGCGATTTGAAATAAATGAGGTGTGCAGACTTTCCACGCGGCTCAAGACTGCAGCAGTGGCTCGCTCGTGTTCTCCGCGCTATGACGCATGCGCAGCCGCACCGCAAAGAGCCGCATCCAAATGAAGAGCATTCAACATCATTACTCCAAGATTGCCTCAACAGCCTCGTAGTTTATTTAGACTGTGCTGCAGATAACTCTATAGGGTAGACCGGAGCTAACTGTAACACCTTTTATTCAAGTGAATACTTCTCAGGGTGGGGTTGTAAGTGTTTTTTTTTTTGTTGTTGTTTTTTTACTAGCCACGTACCTTGAAGGAACATTTCCACCATTATTCCACCTTTAACTGGGCATGTTGTCACAGTGGGAACTTGTTATTTATTGCCACTGAATTGAGAAGAATCTTTTTGAAATATGAAATACTATCAAATTAAAAAGCCATCATCTACGGCTTCTCTGTATTTAATAAGTAGGCTATTACAGTCAATTTAAAAGATTTTCAGCTAAATTTAATCAGTAAAACATTTATGAAACACAATTCATGGGACAGCATGGAAAAGACAACTAAAATATAAGCCATTGTTTTGGTCAATAGAAATTGCATTTAATAAAATTGCAACACAAAATAATTGTGACAGCTTGCCCCAATCTGACTTTTATTACAAAAATAATACCTAGATCACAGTTCATCCTTTAGGTTCAAATCTACTTTACATTTGACTCTTTCCTTAAAGGTATAGTTCACCTAAAATTCTCTCATTATTTACTCACCCTCATGCCATCCCAAATGTGTATGACTTTCTTTCATCTGTTGATTTTTAGAAGAATATTTCAGCTCTGTAGGTCCATACAATACAAGTGAATGGGTGCCAAAATTTGGAAGCTCCAAAATCCACATAAGGGCAACTTAAAAGTTCTCCAGACGACTCTGGTGGTTAAATCCATGTCTTCTGGAGAGATATGATAGGTGTGGGTGAGAAACAGATCAATATTTAAGTCCTTTTTCTTTCACTTTCTCCTTCTTCTGTTTTTAGTGCTTCACATTATTTGTGCATATCACCCCCTACTGGGCAGGGAGGAGAATTTATGAAAATAAATGACTTAAATATTTATCTGTTTCTCACCCACACCTATCTTATTGTGTCTGAACACGTGGATTTAACCACTGGAGTCATATGGAGTACTTTTATGTTACCCTTATGTGGATTTTCAAGCTTAAAATGTTTGGCACCCATTCACTTGCATTGTGAGGACCTACAGAGCTGAAATATTCCTCTAAAAATCTTTGTTTGTGTTCAGCAGAAGAAAGAAAGTAAACAATTCTGGGATGCCAGGAGGATGAGTACATAAGAGAATTTTCATTTTTGGGTGAACTATCATTTTAATTTATCATATAGTATTACAATGTATCAATGGATGTTCTATAAAAAGTATTCACCGCCTTGGATGTTTTATTTTTTTATTTTTTTTATATTGAATCATAGTGAACTTCATTTGGCTTTTTTGACAGTGATCAACAGAAAACGACTAGTTCATAAGAAAGTCAAAACACATTGCTACCAATTAGTCTACATTTATAACAAATATTAAACACAAAATAATTGGTTGCACGAGTATTCACCCCCTTCAAGTCAGTATTTAGTAGATGCACCATTGGCAGCAATTACAGCCTTGGTCTCTACCAACTTGGCACATTTGGACACTGCAGTTTTTCCCCATTCTTCTTTGCAAAACTGCAAAAGCTCTTTTAGGTTGTGTGAGGATCATGAGTGCACAGCCTTTTTCAAGTCCATCCACAGATTCTCAATTGGGTTGTAGTCTGGACTCTGACTCAGCCACTCCAGGACATTAACATTGTTGTTTTGAAACCATTCTTGTGTAGCTTTTGCTGTGTGCTTGGGATTGTTGTCTTGCTGGAAAACAAATCTTCTCCCAAGTCTCAGTTCTCTTGCAGACTGCATCAGGTTTTCCTTCAGGATTTCCAAGGATTTTGCAGTATTCATTTTACCCTCTACCTTTACAAGCCTTCCAGAGTCTGATGCAGAGAAGTATCCCCACAGTATGATGCTACCACCATGCTTCACGGTGGGTATGGTGCATTTTTGATTATGTACCGTGTTTGGTTCGCACCAAACATAGCGTCTGGTTTGATGGCCAAAAAGCTCCAGAATCTTCTTCCAGCTGACTTCAGAGTCTCCCACATGCCTTCTGGAAAACTGTAGCTGAGATTTCATATGGTTTTTTCAATCTCTTTTCCACTTTCCCTTAAAGCTGTGACTGGTGAAGAACCCAGACAACAGTTGTTGTGTGCACAGTCTCTCCCATTTCAGCGACTGAAGCTTGTAAGTCCTTCAGATGAGTCATAGGTCTCTTGGTGGCCTCCCTCACTAGTCCCCTTCTTGCATGGTCACTCAGTTTTTGAGGGTGGCCTGCTTTCAGCAGATTTACTGCTGTGCCATACTTTTCCATTTCTTAATTATTGACTTCACAGTACTCTGAGGGATATTCAAGGACTTGGATGTTTCTCAATAACCTTTTCGCAGATTTGCTTGGAGTGTTCTTTTGTCTTCATGGTGTTGTTTTTCCCAAGATACTGACTCACCAGTAAATGGACCTTCCAGAGATAGGTGTATTCATACTAAAATAATTTAAAATACATTTACTGTGCTCAGGTGATCTCCATTTAATTAACTGAGCATATTGCACTGTGATGATTTAGGTGAGCTGCATTAACAGGGTTGGGGAGTAATGGAATACATGTAACGGGATTACATATTTAAAATACAAAATATAAGTAACTGCACATTACCAGGCATGATCATATTTTTTTTATCAAGAAAATTCACGTTGGATCATACTTTCTTTTTTTCTAGTAAGACCTTTGATATTAGGGCAACAATCTTATTCTTGATAATAATTTTTTTATTGTTTTACTGTAAAATATCTAAAAATCCTTAAAACAAGATACATTTGATTGATCTTGTTTTAGAAACAAAACTGCATAAGATATTTATGTTTTTCAGATAATGTATTTTTAACATACGCATTTTGTCTGACTGTACTGGCAGTTTTTATAGTCAAAACAAGTGAAAAAGTCTATGAGTGCTGAAGAAGTAATCCAAAGTATCTGACCTTGAGTAATCTAAAGGAATACGTTACAAATTAAATTTTACAGCACATATTCTGTAATCTGTAGTGGAATACATTTCAAAGTAACCCTCCCAACCCTGTGCATTAAAGGGGGTGAATGCTTATGCAATCAGTAATTTTGTGTTTACATTTTTTTATAAATTTAGACTAATTGGTAGTAATGTGTTTTGACTTTTATATGAAAGAATCTTTTTCTGTTGATCAGTGTCAAATAAGACAAATTAAACTCACTATGATTATATATATATATATATGTGTGTATATATGTGTACATACATACATATACATATACATACACATACATGTACAGGTGCATCTCAATAAATTAGAATGTCGTGGAAAAGTTCATTTATTTCAGTAATTCAACTCAAATTGTGAAACTCGTGTATTAAATAAATTCAATGCACACAGACTGAAGTAGTTTAAGTCTTTGGTTCTTTTAATTGTGATGATTTTGGCTCACATTTAACAAAAACCCACCAATTCACTATCTCAAAAAATTAGAATATGGTGACATGCCAATCAGCTAATCAACTCAAAACACCTGCAAAGGTTTCCAGAGCCTTCAAAATGGTCTCTCAGTTTGGTTCACTAGGCTACACAATCATGGGGAAGACTGCTGATCTGACAGTTGTCCAGAAGACAATCACTGACACCCTTCACAAGGAGGGTAAGCCACAAACATTCATTGCCAAAGAAGCTGGCTGTTCACAGAGTGCTGTATCCAAGCATGTTAACAGAAAGTTGAGTGGAAGGAAAAAGTGTTGAAGAAAAAGATGCACAACCAACCGAGAGAACCGCAGCCTTATGAGGATTGTCAAGCAAAATCGATTCAAGAATTTGGGTGAACTTCACAAGGAATGGACTGAGGCTGGGGTCAAGGCATCAAGAGCCACCACACACAGACGTGTCAAGGAATTTGGCTACAGTTGTCATATTCCTCTTGTTAAGCCACTCCTGAACCACAGACAACGTCAGAGGTGTCTTACCTGGGCTAAGGAGAAGAAGAACTGGACTGTTGCCCAGTGGTCCAAAGTCCTCTTTTCAGATGAGAGCACGTTTTGTATTTCATTTGGAAACCAAGGTCCTAGAGTCTGGAGAAAGGGTGGAGAAGCTCATAGCCCAAGTTGCTTGAAGTCCAGTGTTAAGTTTCCACAGCCTGTGATGATTTGGGGTGCAATGTCATCTGCTGGTGTTGGTCCATTGTGTTTTTTGAAAACCAAAGTCACTGCACCCGTTTACCAAGAAATTTTGGAGCACTTCATGCTTCCTTCTGCTGACCAGCTTTTTAAAGATGCCGATTTCATTTTCCAGCAGGATTTGGCACCTGCCCACACTGCCAAAAGCACCAAAAGTTGGTTAAATGACCATGGTGTTGGTGTGCTTGACTGGCCAGCAAACTCACCAGACCTGATCCCATTGAGAATCTATGGGGTATTGTCAAGAGGAAAATGAGAAACAAGAGACCAAAAAATGCAGATGAGCTGAAGGCCACTGTCAAAGAAACCTGGGCTTCCATACCACCTCAGCAGTGCCACAAACTGATCACCTCCATGCCATGCCGAATTGAGGCAGTAATTAAAGCAAAAGGAGCCCCTACCAAGTATTAAGTACATATACAGTAAATGAACATACTTTCCAGAAGGCCAACAATTCGCTAAAAATGTTTTTTTTTATTGGTCTTATGATGTATTCTAATTTTTTGAGATAGTGAATTGGTGGGTTTTTGTTAAATGTGAGCCAAAATCATCACAATTAAAAGAACCAAAGACTTAAACTACTTCAGTCTGTGTGCATTGAATTTATTTAATACACGAGTTTCACAATTTGAGTTGAATTACTGAAATAAATGAACTTTTCCACGACATTCTAATTTATTGAGATGCACCTGTATATATATACACACACTGGCGGACAAAAGTTAGGAATAATGTACAGATTTTGCTGTTTTGGAAGGAAATTGGTACTTTAATTCACCATTCAACTACTCACAAAGTATAGTCAGGACATTACTGATGTAAAAAACAGCACCATCAGTATTTGAAAAAAGTCATTTTTGATCACATCTAGACAGGCCCCATTTCCAGCAGCCATCACTCCAACACCTTATCCTTGAATAATCATGCTAAACTGCTAATTTGGTACTAGAAAATCACTTGCCATTATATCAAACACTGCTGAAAGCTATTTGGTTCGTTAAATGAACCTTAATATTGTCTTTGTGTTTGTTTTTGAGTTGCCACAACATGCAATAGACTGGCATGTCTTAAGGTCAATATTAGGTCAAAAATGGCTAAAAAGAAACAGCTTTTTCTAGAAACTCGTCAGTCAATCATTGTTTTGAGGAATGGAGGCTATACAATGCTTGAAATTGCATACAAAGGTGCACACTACAGTCTTCAAAGACAATGGACAACTGGCTCTAACAAGGATAGAAAGAGATGTGGAAGGCCAGATGTACAACTAAACAAGAGGATAAGTACATCAGAGTCTCTAGCTGGAGAAATACACACCTCACATGTCCTCAGCTGACAGCTTCATTTAATTCTACCCGCTCAACACCAGTTTAATGTACAACAGTAAAGAGAAGACTCAGGGGTGCAGGCCTTATGGGACGAATTGCAAAGAAAAAGACACTTTTGAAACAGAAAAACAAAAAGAAAATGTTAGAGTGGACAAAGAAACACAGACATTGGACAACAGATAATTGGAAAAGAGTGTTATGGATCTTAACCGCATTGAGCTTTTGTGGGATCAGCTAGACTGTATGGTGTGTGAGAAGTGCCCGACAAGACAAGCCACATCTATGGCAAGTGCTACAGGAAGCATGGGGTGAAATGTCACCTGAGTATCTGGACAAACTGACAGCTTGAATGCCAAGGATCTGCAAAGCTGTCATTGCTGCATGTGGAGGAGTTTTTGATGAGAACTCTTTGAAGTAGTTTAGGAAGTTCTGAACATATTTTTTAAATTGTAATAGGAATTTTTCACATTATTAATGTCCTGACTATAAATTGTGATCAGTTGAATGCCACTTTGGTGAATTAAAGTACCAATTTCTTTCCATAAGTGCAAAATCTGTACATTATTCTATCCAAACTTTTGGCCACCAGTGTGTATATACTGTATATATATATATACACACACATATATTTAGTAAGTTACTGTGGTTTGCAATCTCAGCAAAAAAAGAAACGTTCTCTCACTTTCAACTGCTATTATTTTCAGCAAACTTAACATGAGAAAATATTTGTATGAGCATACAAATTGAGATTCAACAACTAAGACATAAACTGAATACGTTTCACAGACATGTGACTAACAGAAATGGAATAATGTGTCCCTGAACAAAGGGGCAGGGGGGTCAAAAGTAACAGTCAGTATCTGGTGTGGCCACCAGCTGCATTAAGTACTGCATATGCATCTCCTCCTCATGGACTGCACCAGATTTGCCAGTGCTTGCTGTGAGATGTTACCCCACTCTTCCACCAAGGCATTGCAAGTTCCCGGACATTTCTGGGGGGAATAGGCCTAACCCTCACCCTCCGATCTAACATGTCCTAGACGTGCTCAATGGGATTGAGATCCAGGCTTTTCACTGGCCATGGCAGAACACTGACATTCCTGTCTTGCAGGAAATCACACACAGAATGAGCAGTATGGCTGGTGGCATTGTCATGCTGGAGGGTCATGTCAGGATGAGCCTGCAGGAAGGGTACCACATGAGGGAGGAGGATGTCTTCCCTGTAATGCACAGCGTTGAGATTGCCTGCAATGACAACAAGCTCAGTCCGATGATGCTGTGACACCGCCCCAGACCATGACGGACCCTCCACCTCCAAATTGATCCCACTCCAGAGAACAGGACTCGGTGTAACGCTCATTCCTTCAACGATAAACGCGAGTCCGACCATCACCCCTGGTGAGACAAAACTGCGACTCGTCAGTGAATAACACTTTTTGCCAGTCCTGTTTGTGCCCATAGGCGACGTTATTGCCGGTGATATCTGGTAAGGACCTGCCATACAACAGGCCTACAAGCCCTCAGTCCAGCCTCTCTCATCCTACTGAGGACAGTCTGAGCACTGATGAAGGGATTGTGCATTCCTGGTGTAACACGGGCAGTTGTTGTTGCCATCCTGTACCTGTCCCGCAGGTGTAATATTCGGATGTACCGATCCTGTGCAGGTGTTGTTACACGTGGTCTGCCACTGCGAGGACGATCAGCTGTCCTTCCTGTCTCCCTGTTGCACTGTCTTAAGCATCTCACATTACAGACATTGCAATTTATTGCCCTGGCTACATCTGCAGTCCTCATGCCTCCATGCAGAAAATTTTGGAATTTTTCAGAGTCAGTAGAAAGTTTTTATAACTGTGACCTTAATTGCCTACCGTCTGTAAGCTGTTAGTGTCTTAATGACCGTTCCACAGGTGCATGTTCAATAATTGTTTATGGTTCATTGAACAAGCATGGAAAACAGTCCTGAAAAAGGGACGTTTCTTTTTTTTGCTGAGTTATATATATATATATATATATATATATATATATATATATACACAGCCACAACATTAAAACAACCTGCCTAATATTGTGTAGGTCCCCCTCGTGCCGCCAAAACAGCGCCAACCCACATCTCAGAACAGCATTCTGAGATGTTATTCTCCTCATCACAATTGTACAGAGTGGTTATCTGAGTTACCATAGACTTTGTCAGTTTGAACTAGTCTGGCCATTCTCTGTTGACCTCTCTTATCAACAAGGTGTTTCCGTCCACAGAACTGCTGGGATGAACATCCAGTGGGATGTTTTTTGTTTTTGGCACCATTCTGAGTAAATTCTAGAGACTGTGTGTGAAAATCCCAAGAGATCAGCAGTTAAAGAAATACTCAACCCAGCCTGTCTGGCACCAGCAATCATCCATGCAATTATCTAATCAGCCAATCGTGTGGCAGCAGTGCAGTGCATAAAATCATGCAGATACAGGTCAAGAGCTTCAGTTCATGTCCACATCAACCACCAGAATGGGGATAAAAATGTGATCTCAGTGATTTGGAGCGTGGCATTATTGTTTGTGCCAGACGGGCTGCTTTGAGTATTATTTTATTTTACCCAAGAGCTATTACAAAAATTATATTACATTTTTAGTTTGGATGATAGCCTTCACAAAAACATGCATTTATACAGTCAGTCTTTTCACTTAAAACCTAATAGTTATTGAGATATAAATCTTGTGACACATTCCTCTGTTATAAATAGTCCAGTTCTCCTCTGGGTTAAAAATAATGTTCTTTATTATTATTCATGCCATTATTTGTAATCCCCCAAATCACAAAACGTAAGTTCTAAAGATGCATGAATCCTTCGATTCATGTTGTTTCTAGACTGTGTCTTAATCAGGTCTAATCACACTTTAACGCTCTATGGTCCACATAGTTTGTTCTAATGGAAAATGTGTGCCTTTTTTTTTTGTTTGTTTTTTTTGACGTAACATAGCCCTAGCCACAATAATAATAATAATAATAATAAATAACAATCCCATATGGGAACTTTGGACCACAATGAAAAAAAAAAATTAAGGAGAATTAATTTTTCCTCTAATTCAATTCATATTGCTTTTGAGAATATACATTTACACACTTCAAACTCCTACAAACTCATATTGAATAAAACATTAAAATACATCTTTAAAATACGCTGGCTACCACCCCTGGAGTTCGCTAGTTCGCTAGATCGAATCCCAGGACTGAGTGACTCCAGCCAGGTCTCCTAAGCAACCAAATTGGCCCGTTTGCTAGGGAGGGTAGAGTCATATGGGGTAAACTCCTCGTGGTCGCTATAATGTGGTTCGTTCTCGGTGGGGCGCGTGGTGAGTTGGCCGTCGTTGCCGCGGTGGATGGCATGAAGCCTCCACACGCGCTATGTCTCCGTGGCAACGCGCTCAACAAGCCACGTGATATGATGCGTGGGCTGACGGTCTCAGAGGCGGAGGCAACTGGGATTCATCCTCCGCCACCCGGACTGAGGCGAATCACTACGCGACCACGAGGACTTAAAAGCACATTGGGAACTGGGCATTCCAAATTGGGAGAAAAAGGGGAAAAATCCCAAAAGAAATAAAATAAAAAAAATACATCTTTAAATATTATTCTTTATTATGATTAAAATCTCTTATCTTTATAGTGATGATGAGGTAAGTGTGGACTCTTCTTTTTGCTCCATAGAATATGTTAATTTTGTCTGAACAAAAGTTCCAAATTCATTAATGTATACACTCCTCACCAAATCCAGAAAGAATAATTTATCCATCACTTACAGGTACTTGTACAACTAATAAAATAATTACACAATTATTTTTTGGTATTTTAAAATGTGTAAACCAATATGCAGCATTTTACAGCTAGTATACTTCTGCTTTAAATACCTTTAAAAATAATTAGGTAGATCAGACCACACCACAGATAACCAAAATTATATGTTTATATATGTATACATGTACAGTACATACAGTTACATTTGCAAACCAAAAGTCATATAAGTTATCCTGTAGGGTTGAGTCTGTTTAAAATGCTGACCTGAGCGGATCAAGGCGTTTTTTTTTTTTTTTTTGGCCACACTGAGCTGTAACAAGATTTTTTTAATCACACACACATGAAGACTACATCTCCCAACATAACATTTAAACAGCTTGACACAACATGCTCTAATCCATCTCAACACAGAACAGCAGATGTCGACTATCAATATTTCACTTCTCTTCAACTATTGCAGTAAATTTCAAGAAATAAACTATGCAATACAACAAAATGACATTGAAGCAATCTCTAAAAAAAAGAACATTTTCCATTTTTTTATGCAAGGATGTAAATTCCTAGGAACAGGTAAGAGCAGGAGAAAGCTTTCCGATCCCCAGAGAGAATAAAATAAAGCAGCCCTAGCACACTGGACTACGCTGATATCGTCATATTCAAATATGACCGAAATAAATAGATTTTCGGAAAGAATTTGAAAGTCCTCTGGAAAGGAAGCAGAGAAAGTAAGCACGCGGAGATGACGTGAGACAGTTTAACTAAGGATCTTTCATGAAACATCTGCAAACCTTCACTTATTTGCTCTCCTCTACAGCCCGATCCGCGGCTCGCTAGCCTGATATCATGGAAAAGCACCACAGAAATAAAGCAAAATGTCTCTCCCAGAGGCAAAAACTCCACAAAAATAGTGGCAAACTGGGAAAGAGGAAGAGTGAGAGAGATCGTGAGGGAATTTAAAATATCATAATATAGCGAGAAGGGGCAGCTTATTTCCTGTGTAGCGTTCCTCCCCAGCACTGCTCGGGAATCCTGTCCCAGCGTAGAGAGAGAGGGTCGATGTCCTGTAGAGCTGAGCTTCACTCTGGGGATGAGGGATTGTCATCATCTTCATCATCATCATCGTCCTCCTCTTCCTCGTTAAAGGAGCTGGGTGTTTGATCACGGGACTCTGAGGTGTGTGACGGGGCAGTGCTGCTGTGACTGTGAAGAGAGGTGGGGTTATTTAAACGTTAACCCAAGTGCTTAAGCTGACAGTAATTATAGTAAGTAAAGTGTCCTGGATATTTGGGAGAGTGAGGGCTGGCCTGTCTACCCAACTCAGCACGTCCTGCGTGTATTTATATTCCAAGGGAAAATGGGAGGAGATCATGTTCTCAATCATCTTTTACTATGTTTACACGTTATACAGTTGTGCTACTTTGTAACATCCACACTAGATTGTAGTAAACATACCTTCTGAGACTGAGAGGTGTTCTGTTGGTGTCTCTTGCCATGCCTGTTGAGACAAAAAAAAAAAACTAAAAAAAAACCATCTCAACCAGTGTCAAAAACTTTTACATTAAAGGGTTAGTTCTCCCAAAAATAAAAAATTCTCTCATCATTTACACACTTTCAGGCCATCCCAGATGTGTATGACTTTCTTTCTTCTGCCGAACACAAATGAAGATTTTTAGAAGAATATCTCAGCTCTGTAGGTCCAAACTATGCAAGTGAATGGTGGCCAGGACTTTGAAGCTCCAAAAAGGAGATAAGGCTGCATAAATATAATCCATAAGACTCCAGTGGTTTAATCAATGTCTTCTGAAGTGATCCAGTTGGTTTTGGGTGAGAGCAGACCAAAATATAACTCCTTTTTCACTATACATCTTGACAGCAGTCTCCTTAGCGATCATGATTTCAAGCTTGATTACACTTCCTGTAATAAAGCTTGATATCATGATTGTGCCTAGAGACTGCAATGGCAAAACTATTGGATTGCTTCGGATGGCATTGATTAACCCACTGGAGTCTTAAGGATTACTTTATGCAGCCTTATCTCTCCTTTTGGGAGCTTCAAAGTCCAGGCCACCATTCACTTGCATTTTATGGACCTACAGAGCTGAGATATTCTTCTAAAAATCTTCATTTGTGTTCGGCAGATGAAAGAAAGTCATACACATCTGGGATGACATGAGGTTGAGCAAATGATAAGAGCATTTTCATTTTTAGGTGAACTATACCTTTAAGGGGCAATATTTGCATCCTGGATTTGCTTTTTATTTTATTTTTTACCTTTATGAGGGTCTATTTTGTCTAAAAATGTAATATATACATATCTCATATATATACACTGTATATATATATATATATATATATATTACATACACATATATATATATATATATATTACATACACACACATATATATATATATTATATATATATATATATATATATATATATATATATATATATATATATATATATATATATATACACACACACACACACACACACACACACACACACACACACACACTCACAGTTGTGGCCAAAAATATTGGCACCCTTGGTAAATATGAGCATAGAAGGCTGTAAACAATATGTCTTCATTGTTTATCCTTTTGATTTTTTATTCAAAAAATTCACAAAATTCTCCAAAACATTTTTGCCACAATTATTGGCACCCCTAGAAATTCTTATGGGTAAAATATATCTGAAGTATATTCCCACTCATATTTTACATTTTTTAGTGCACCTGGATGACAAGGAACATGAAATTATTCAGCCATGACTTCCTGTTTCACAGGGGTATAAATATGAGGTAACACACAGGCCAAATTCCCTTAATCATCAATCACAGTGGGTTAGACTAAAGAATAAAGTTCTGATGTGTGGCAAAAGGTTGTTGAGCTTCACAAAATGGGAAGTGGCTATAAGAAAATAGCTAAAGCATTGAAAATACCCATTTCCACCATCAGGGCAATAATTAAGAAGTGCCAATCAACTGGAGATGTTATGAATCGGCCTGAAAGAGGACGTGTGTCTATACTGTCTCCACGCACGGTGAGGTTCAAGTTGCCAAAAATTCTCTAAGAATCACAGCTGGAGAATTTCAGGAATTAGTTAGGTCTTGAGGTCAGAAAGTCTCCAGAACTACAATCAGACATTACCTACATCACCACAAGTTGTTTGGAAGGGTTTCAAGAAAAAAGCCTCTGCTCTCATCCAACAACAAACTCAAGCGTCTTCAGTTTGCCAGACACTACTATATACTGGAACTTCAAATGTGACCGGGTTCTATGGTCAGATAAAACATAAACAGAGCTTTTTGGCAGTAAACACCAGAGATGAGTTTGGCGCACACAGAGAGGTAGCCATATGGAAAAGTACCTCATGCCCACAGTTAAATATTGTAGTGGATCTTTAACGTTGTGGGGCTGTTTTTATGCCTCTGCCAGAAAGCTTACAATGGGCTGTGGTTGGATATTCCACCAGGACAATGATCCAAAACAAATATCAAAATCAACACAAAAATAGTTCACTGACCACAAAATCAAGGTTCTGCCATGGCCATCCCAGTCCCCTGACCTGAACCCCATAGAAAACCTGTGGGGTGAACTAAAGAGGAGAGTCCACCAGTGTGGACCTCCTAATTTGAAGGATCTGGAGAGATTCTCTATGGAGGAATGATCTCAGATCACTTGCCATGTGTTCTCCAACCTCACTAGGCATTATGGGAGAAGACTCAGAGCTGTTATCTTGGCAAAGGGAGATTGCACAAAGTATTGAATACAAGGGTGCGGATAACTGTGTAACACGTATATTTGACAAAAATATTTGTTTTTGATAAAACTTGTGTTGTGTTCGGAATTGTTTGATATCTATTTGAGGATAGATTTTTGTGAATATTTTGAATGAAAGACCAAAAGGATAAACAATAAGAATATATATTTCACAGCCTTCTTTTCTCATATTTACCAAGGGTGCCAATATTTTTGGCCACAACTGTGTGTGTGTATGTGTGTATATGTATATATATATATATCTATATATATTATATATATAAACACACATACACACACACACACACACACACACACAACCGGTCAAAAGTTTTGAAACACTTGGCTGAAATGTTTCTCATGATCTTAAAAATCTTTTGATCTGAAGGCGTATGTTTAAATGTTTGAAATTAGTTTTGTAGACAAAAATAGCGTTTTATCGACTACAATTATATGCCCATTTAGTAGGAGTACGATTATTGACTTCAGTACATCACATGTACCGTATATAAATGGACGAATACACTTTACATTCCTGTTTTTTAACATTTATGTTATTTATTATTTAAACATAAAAAAATAAATAAATTAAAAAAATCCAGCACATTGCTGCTGCTTACAAACAGTATACAATTTATTGATACAACCATTTGGTCTTGCCACCTTCATCAGGTATTTAAAGTGTTTTAATTCTTTTTTGTTATTTAAAATAAACGCCTCTTTGAGGCCTAATGCTACACCCATTGTGCCTGTCTCTAGCTCACCCAATCACAATATTTACAGTATTCTCACTTTGGTGAATGGTAATTTTGGACCCTGCTGATATGTGACTTGCAGATTTTGTAGCAGATGGGGGATATCGAATGAAGACGTGGCGGTATCATGCTCTCCTCATACAGCTGGACTGATTCGGGTGTATCTAACCAAGTTAGATGTGGCCATACCAGTGGAGGAGACGAAACCGCAGTACAGTACAGTGTAAATGCTTGAACTGTAGTTTTAGACACATTCTACTATGCTATACTATGCTTGAGGGCTAGAGAGTGGTGAGCAGAAAAATCCTGTATATCAACATTTCTGCAGTGAAATAATGTGTCATTTTTCTTGTTGAGACCAAGAAATTATTTTACAATGCAAATCTGTTGTGAATAGTTGTAATGTTTGAGCATTCAGGCATTTGCTGCATCAGTGAAATGATTAAAAGTGGCCTGCAGTGACTCTTCTGTGAGAGCTTCAAGACAGGGAGAGTTTGGCTTGTCATGTAACTGCAGAAAGATGTAGCCTGGGAGTTGGAATAGATATTTGTCAAGAGAAAGGCCAATATCGAGTCCAGACTGACGATGCATGATAACTACCTTATCTAGTCCTAAGAACCCTGAGAAATGCTGTGAGAAAGGCCTTATAAGTTGTCTGTCTTAAAATCATAAAAAAATGTGTCTTGCAGATACATACTGGTGACATAAGTTTCCAGGGACTTGGGAACTAGAGATTTGACCATGATGAGGTTCTCCAAGGAGCATGTGCCGTTCTCAAGCCCCAAAGACATGCCCATTCGCTTCAGGATCTCAACGTCATCATGGATCTCAAATGTGTTGTCAAAGTTAAAGAGATATTCGCACCTGTTTGGAAGAATACATTTGAGATAAGTTGCTGGAAATGAAGTCATTGGCATAAGAAAATGAAAATTAATTCAGTTTTTTTTTTCTTTTCTCCAGTATGACATGACAATTGAGCTTGCTACATTGCAAATATAGCTGAGGGATATTAAAAGGGGTCATATCAGAAAAAAATATAATTTTCTTTGATCGTTTGAAATGAAAAAGCTCTATGTACTACGTATGCATACTGTACTATTACAGTACTTCTCAAAAAACTATCAAGAAAAAGGAACAAATAAGAAATTATATTTTGCATATAGAAAATGAAGCCTATTTTTAGGGTAATTAAGATATTTTACATTGTGACATTATTTTCATGACAGTTACATACATTTCACCCCCCAATTCTCATTACCGCAATGCAAACAACATGGTCATTATGATATTCTCATCACCGCAACATGAAAAAAAAAGAAGAAAAAAAAAGACATTATTTAAATTGAAAAGCATGTATGTATACATTATAGTAGTACTCCCTTGAAACTGCCTAAAAAAAAAATCACTGTCCAACAACCATGTTTTTTAATGTAACAATTTCTGTTACATTAATGAGAATCATCATTGAAAACAATTTGAATAGTAAAAGTAAAACGTCTAGACACGTTGCAATGAGAATTAAAGGGGTAAAGTGTCCTAAAAATAATGTGACAAATAGGAATCCACCAATATGGAATTTCTGGGCCACTACGATAACCGATAATTTACAGCTCATTGAGGCCAGTACCGATACCCAATAATTTTGAAATGCTAGCCAATTAATTAAAAGCTCGTTTGAAAAATAGGTGTCAAATAAAAGCTTGGAATCTGGACTTGACAATCTGACCAACTCTTAATTGCTGCCATTTAATGGCCCCTACACACTTCATTTGAAATGAAGGTGACTTCAAAACGAACAGGTGTGATGTCATTTAGAAGAAAATGTGGCCAAAACGAAGGTGTTTTCTGAGTTAGTTTTGGCGGTTTGTAACAACTCGCAAGGGCAAACTTTAAGGAAAACTTTGTACCGGCTGCTAAACACCTTCTTACTGTCATTGGTCCACGCCATCGGCATGTGTGACCTAGAGCTCAGCCTACTTTCAGACAGCTAATTCCAGTTACATTGTTTAGTCAGTTAAGATCAGTCAACATGAACACACTGGCGTGCAGATTTTTTAGCAAGCTGGTGCAAATGTACCTACATCTGTACAATCATTCACATAGACAATTTCTTAGAACATGTCATGCGATTTATTTGTTTAATTAGTCTACAAATGGAATCAAATCTACTCAAATACTTTACTCTTCAAATAATCTGCACATATTATGGCCGCGTATAGTGAGTTAGCGCATTAGCGTCATAAATGCAAAAGGTAAACATGACAAATTACACATTATCTAGTGCAGCGTTTCCCAATATGAGGTATGTGTACACCTGGGGGAACATGAGATGATGATGGGGGTAAGTTTTTTTTTTTTTTTTTTGTGATTTAGAGTTCTTTTAAATTTCATCCAAATCTAAAATAATATTCAAACCAAGTTCATGTATTTTATGTTGGTCCATGTATTAAAAAATAATTATGTGCACCCTCTAGTGTAGAAACACCAAAATGGTTGTGTCATAAAGGTCAGATAAATAGAATGCAATGAAATAACCCTATCTTCTGCGGTTAAAAAATTGCTCTACCCATGCGTCGTGTGTAAGTTGTGTCATATCTATAGTAGCACAGTACACCCATCTTATTACTCTGTAAGCCATTTATACAATATGTACAGTATATGATAAATATAACGTACAAAACATGTACAAATATAACATGTTTGATATAACGGAGTTGTTTTAGAATGCTAATTGTGTTAAATATACTGTAAATCTTTTCTGTAAATGTTTGGGAACCACTGATCTAGTGCATATATATTGCTTTAAATCAACTAGTAGTTAAAACAGCTTCTTTTACTGATCTTGTGTAAATTCTACTCATAGAATGAGACATGAAGTCACTGATTACACATTCTAATGACATATTAATGTTTTACATGAAGACATGTTTAGTAAGTTCTGTTCTCTGGTTTGTGCGAACCTGTTTTTAGATGAACAAAACTATTTTTTTGCTTGTACGCCCCAACTCACGAGTGATGCGGCCCTCATGAACGCGCAGAGGAGAGAAATGGTCAGTCAACAATTTCACTAAATAACAGGCGTCACGATAATTACGTAATCGACTTATCGTACGATATATGGATATGACCTCGATGATTTTTGCTGACCCCAAAATTGCCCATTGTGTTTACATGCATGTTTGTTTATATAAGAATGAATGACTCCAACATTTTAGCCAGTCGTGCTGCTTCTGTCCTCTTGTCTGCTTTCTGTGTTGGAGGTGGGGCTCAGGCAGCTCCTCCACACACACACACACACACACACACACACACACACAGAGCGGACAGCGACAGGTGAAGATTACGTGTTACTTGAGGCTAATAGATGTTTTAATAGGTGTTTTTCCCGATGACTGCACATTTCCAGCCAGAAAGTTTGGAAGAATAAGTCCAAATGGACTTGGTTTCAAAGCCGCATTCCACAGCTCCGGTGTCGGCACATTTTGGCTTTAAGCCAAATGAGAGAAGAGAGCCCACTAACGTGAATGAGCCAGTATGTCTACTTTGTTTAAAAACAGAGGCAATGAAAAGTGGCAACTACAACTAACCTACAACTAACCTAAAAGCTCATCTAAAACATAACCATCTAATTCAGTTTTCCGAGCTGGGAACAAAAACCGCAGTTGGAGATGGAGAGGGGCCTTCCCAACTTCAATTTTTTTGACAGTCCAATTCCAATGTCTGAATATTCTTAAGAATTAAAAGTTAATTGCTCTTTGAAAGGGTGTACTTGCATTTTTATGCTATTATATTATCATTATATTAGTGGCATAAAATGGTCTTAAAATGACAATAATATCATTTATCGCAATTATTTTTGGGACAATATATCGTCCAACAAAATTAGTTATCGTGACAGTCCTACTAAATAATACATTAGATTTCAGTTTACTTCTCACTAAACCTTATCGTATGCTTTCAGAAAAATCAGGAGTCGCATACAATCGTTTATTAGACTTCTGAATGATACTTTTGCATCCTTTTGAAGCTTGAAGAGGTGGTCACCATAAACTGCCATTGTATGACATCACTGAGCATGTTTTTTCACAATTGCTCCCTTTGTGTTAAATATGACCAGGACATTTTCTTGACAGGTTTCGTGAGAATCACACCATAAACGCCTGTTTATTTCTAAGGGTCAGAGAGAGGATGAAAAATGGTTATGAAAAAGTAAATAAGGGGACCTTAATGAAAAAAAACAATAAAATGTATTTAATAAAATGTATATGACGACCCCTTTTAGTTGAGCAGATGTTGCTCTGTCTTTTATTTGCACTTACTGTTTTGTTTATTTAAACATTTATCTAGGCTTATGGAATCAGTGGAGGGCATTTCGGCAGCAGATAAAGGGAAACACAAGCAAACGTAGAAAATGAGATGGAAAGGCAAAGAGAGAAATATCGTACTTATCACTAGAGATGGAGCAGTCGATGACAGTGCGGACGTCTGTATTAAGAACGATGAAGGGAAGTTGGATAAAGGATCCTGCAGGGGGCGTTGAACGGGACGATGCTTCATTGGCCTGGTTCCTCTGTACCAGATTCTTAAACGCGATCTGCTGCTTAGCGGCAAGAAGAGACACACAAATCACTACAAGGGTACACAAACTGTTTCAGCATTTTCATTTAGAGATACACAGACCCATTCAGGGCCCATTTATTATGTTAAATCAGTCACTATGTTGATAAATAAACAGCTTTGTGTAATCGCAGCACTAACAAACACTAACTCATTTCAATCTCTGGATATGTGGGAGGGCTGGCCAATGACTAGAACCTAGCCAATGCATTTCATTAAGTGCTCCAGCAGCACTCCTGGAGTATTGATCGATAACCCTGCAGGATCAAGGCCTCATCTGATCTCTCCAAACATCTATGACTTCATCGCTCTGATCGGCTGCACTGCAATATGCTCACTTATGCTCATCTCAAATACAGATTTTGAGTGCTTATGTGCTAAAATGCAATACAGAGAGGGTTGGATACTTTACTGCAGGACAAAGTAATGCATTAACACAAACAGACAGCAGTGATTTTGTGTGACCGTGTGTGTGTGTGTTGGGCTCAGGAGCTGGATGGCACATGTCTTACTTTCTGAAAAAAAAAAAAAAAGGATCGATATTTGAAGAATGCTGATTTTCCACAGCTGGGGAATCTTAATACGATTACTTCCTCTCATCTGCTGTCTTTTTGAGCATCCTTTCTTCTCTTCCTATGAGATGATGGACTGAGGATGGATTGTGTGTCAATGATGCTAACTGGACAAAAATTGTTTCGGTGGATTTTGAGTTGCATTCTGTTGATACATACTGTTCAGGATTTATGCTGCAAGGCATGATTTGTGGAAGCTAAAAACTTGGACTTGATGATTCATAGGCATTACGAAAGTTCAAGGAAGTACTCCTGTCACATTTTTCATGCTTTAAAATATTTACGTAAATATTTGCTGGTGTTGTATGGTTAAATTGTGGCAAAATTGATGGTATTATAAATAAAAATGATGAAATATTCCTGTGTTCATTTAGTAAAAAACAATTATTTTATTTTTAGAAGATTTTTACTGTATTTACTTGTATACAGTATACTGTATCTGCTTGGCTATAATGACTGTTTGGTTAAAATTATGGTTCTTCTGATTAAAAAGTATTGCATGATGTCACAAAAGCTGAAAAATGTGAGATATTTTAGCTATATGACACAGCCCTACAACACACATACGCACTAACACACAAAAACATGTGTTATACAAACCTGTAATATCAGCTCTTCTAGCTGGGCTCTTTTCTGTCGGATTCTTTCTAAACTCTTCAGTTTTTCAAGCTGAAATGCAATGACACACACACCCACAAATTAATGTCACCAAAACTAAAGTGTAAAAAGGTCTATATGTATAATACCTGATGACACTGATTGTAACTGTTTTACACCATAGTTTAACAATTATAGAGGTGTGTGAGTGCAGTAATACACAAATAACAGCTCTAGATGGCTTAAAGCATTGCTTGAAGGTGTACGAGTTGTGTTCACATGTGTGTGGGCTTCTGTTTCCCCTAAACCCTTCCTCTCCATCATCCTCCTCCATTCGCCCTTTGCTTCTGTCTGTTAGGCTGCCACAGATGTGACACTAACAGATGGTGTCAGAGGGCTCTTTCTCTCTCTCTCTCTCTCTCTCTCTCTCTCTCTCTCACACACACACACACACTTTTGTTTTCCTTGTAAATGGACAGACATGCGCACATTGAATAAGCTAAAAGTTGCATTTACATGCAATGCGTTCATTTCATTTACGCCTCCATCCACACTCGAACAGCATTTTGTTCTTCCACTGAAAATGGAGCATTTCGAAAACGCTCTCCATTACTGGATACTTTGGAAAGTGATGACGTTAGGAAACTGAAAATGGATTAGTGTGAATGTTGGCTTAGTGAGAGTAATCAGAGTTTGTGCATATAAAAACTCTCAACGAATGCGCTTAAATGCACCATAAATTGTGCGAAATTAATCAGAATTTGTCTATATTCCAATTATGTCTTGTAAATGCACTAAACTGACTGCCATTACCCAATTAATACAATATATCGAATACTAGAAATCTAAATATTTCAGCAGTAATAATCAGAAATTGGGTTCCTTATTCAGAATATCCACTGTAATGGAATATGCCTTTATATCTGCAAGTATATTGTATATTATATCCAAACGAAAGTAATTCATGAGTCTATGAGATGTGATTCTGTGCAGTTGTAAACAGTCTACCTAACGTCTTTATTTTCTTTTTTTTTTTTTGCAATTTTCGGAATGAAGGCAACGGAATTAAGGAAAATTACGTGCATGTGAACATGTTCATTGGGATAAATGGCAAAGTAATTTGTGTATTTGTCTCTCACAAACCCACACCTCCAGATTTCGGCACTCTTGAGCTGAGTTTGTGGGGAGGCCGATCCAGCGAATCTCCTTCTTCTCTTTGGAGATGATGTTCATGGCCATCAACACATTGAGCGCGTCGTACACACGCCGGCGGATGTTCTTCTGGTCGTACACCTGCTGTGTGTGCAAACACACTCTATTAATGTCACAAAGCACATGGAAGTGTGAAATCATCTCTCCATGTCCAGTGGAACCCCTGACCCCCTGCTTCTGCAGTTAAGTCGTTTTTAATTACACCTTTTAGCATTCCACCGGGGTCAAGAGATTAAAGCTCCAGCCTAGGAAACATGGACTATCAGAATTAATACTGGAAAGTATTCACTACAAGATGCCCTCATACCAGGTAGAAACAGTCCTTGTGCACCGATCTTAGACTAGAGGTCCCAACTGCATTTATAAGAGAGATATCTGAGCTCAATACTGATTATCTGTTTCAGCTCAGATTTTGTCCAGACAAGAGTTGTAGAGATTGTGCAGTAACACAGGAAGTGCTCACCACTTTTCCTGAACCACAGTCAGATAAATTACAGCTCATATTAACAAGAGGCTGCAGAAAGAACTTGAAGAGCGCTGTTTTTAACAGCCCAGCTCTGTTTTATATGCTGAGTAACTGATAGTCATTAAGGTGAGGTGTAATGGCAACTGCATGCATTTTTCATACAAGACTGATCAGAGAGAAGTAAAAAAAAAAAAAAAAAAAAAAAATGATGTTTACAGTAAAGATGATTAAACTCAATACATTAAGACTTTTAAAAGATCAGTGACTGAAGACTCTGAAAAGTAACTGAGCTGTGGCGCAGAAGTTATAACATATGTCGCACACGTTGAGCTTTGGTGCTCGTGCAGCGGAGACAGGTTCAAGTCTGACCAGCGATATCCCATTAAGAAAAAAAAACATATGAACTACCTTCACATAAAAACAAAAACAAATTTCAACTAAAAAAACAAAACAAAAACAGTTAGATGAACGTTGGCCGCTACCACGACATGAGGCGGAGCCACTCACCGAGTCGGCAGGCATCAGGCTGCTTGCATGGGTGAAATCGGCCACCAGCTCATCGGCCACCTCGTTGTAGGATGTGGTGCCTTTCTTTTGTACCTTCTCACACACCTTCATGGAGAAGTGCCTCAGTCCTTTACCATTCTTATCTGCCCTCTTTATTCTCTTACTGCAGAGAGAAAGAGGAAGAAAAAGTCAAAACAGACACATGGAGTTTTCATATTTTGTTCATGGACACTAAATGTAAAAGGGTGAATATAATGGAATCTGTCAAGAACATTAAATTATATTTTGCATATAGCAAATGACCAATAAGATGAAGGATCATTAAGATTTTTGGAACTGTGAAGTTATTTTCAATAATTCAGCAAAAACTTTAGAATCTTATTCATTCAGAACCTTTAGAAACTCATTAATGTTTTTTGTAGATTAAAAAAAAATGTAATCACAGCAGTGCTGATTTAGGGCCATATAGCACGATTGCGAGTGTGATATTGCTTATATACAACAGTTAAATGAACAAGTAAATTTTTAAAAATTAGGAAAATCTGAGTACGGTCATAAAAACATTAAAAACATGAAAACATTCTGAGATGATATTCTTCTCACCACAATTGTACAGAATGGTTATCTGAGTTAACGTAGACTTTGTCAGTTCGAACCAGTCTGGCCATTCTCTGTGGACCTCTCTCAACAACAAGGCATTTCTGTCCATAGAACTGACACTCACTGGATGTTTTTTGTTTTTGGCACCATTCTGAGTAAATTCTAAGAACTGTTGTGTGTGAAAATCCCAAGAGATCAGCAGTTAGAGAAATACTCAAACCAACCCGTCTGGCACCAACAATCATCCATGTGATTGTCTAATCAGCCAATCGTGTGGCAGCAGTGCATAAAATCATGCAGATACGGGTCAGGAGCTTCAGTTAATGTTCACATCAACCATCAGAATGGGGAAAAATGTGATCTCAGTGATTTGGACCATGGCATGATTCTTGGTGCCAGACGGGCTGGTTTGAGTATTTCTCTAACTGCTGATCTCCTGGGAAGTTCAAGCACAACAGTCTCTAGAACTGACTTAGAAAAACTTCATTTTGTTTTGCTTCTATGCCACTTTTGTATGTCTTTGGCTGGTTTTGAACTGCGGCCGTCAAGCTCAAAGTCCAACGCTCTATCAGGTGAGCTACCAAGTAAACTAATAATGTTGTAAACAGATGTCGTTACTTGTCGTGTTTTCGCATGTAACTATATAAAACATAAACATAAAATAAAAACAGCAGATGCTCCTGATTAAAACTGGCCCAAATATAATGTGATATGACGCATAGACCTTAAAATAATCTTGAAGAAAATCCAAAGCCATCTCCGATATCTTTTCAATCATCATGGGAGAGGGTCAGTAGTTACAAAGCGGACCAATCAGAGCTGTTGTGGTATGCGTAGACATCACACGTTATTACATTTTTGGAGAAGTGCACATCAGGCTATGGCATAGGCTATACCATAATCACCGTAGCAACACGTAGCTAATGCCGTAGGTTTAACACAGAAGTATACATTGTCCTTTGGACATAAAAAAAAGTTGCAAGTCTGATCACTTAGAAAAATAATAGCACATCTCTCCTCAACAAACATGATGAGTTGTGCTGAAGATTAATACTTTGTGTTAGGTGATCATAATATGAGCATTAGTAATAGTGATGCTTGCCTTCACTAACACCACTAACAAGGAAAGAGAAAACTAAAAAAAAGAGGGAAATACAGATGAATGAAAAGGGGGAAAGAAAAAATGAAATGGTAGCTGTTCTCTTACATGTACCAGCAGGTTACATAATCAGCCTGTGATCGTTACAAAGTGAGGGAACATCAACCTTTCTGTGCTGCATTCGCAGAAAGTCCTCACTATTGGTTAAATATACCGTGATGCACCATCTAATGTCACACATACGAGCATACCTGTGCATGCCGCAGGGGGGCTAGGCTGCGTGCGAACATTTGTAAGAGTTAAACAAAGGGATAGCCAGGGATTGATGGCTTGCCAAGTATTCAAATGTGAATGATCTGTAGGAAAAATTCATTAATTCTCTGTTCTTGCTTTCACGCAGTATAAATAAAGCGACTGCGCTGTGGGGTGAATTATGTAACTGCTGCTCAATGGAGGAGAGAGGTGTGGAGAAACAGAGGGAACATGGGGGAGGGGAGGGTGCCGTAGCGGCTGATTGGGGTTCCAGTCATCAGAACAAATTAGTTCCAGACCCCAAGCTCACCAAAATATGCCCCTAATTGAGTGAAAGTACTGCAGGGCTGTAAAAGCAACACACGCTCACTACTCTCTGTGTATATGTGACTGAATACATGACACACGTATATGCACATAAATGCACACATGTAGATTTCTGCTTAGCAACAGTGCTTAGGCGTATTCCCCTCCTATGAAGAATATTTCAGCCTCAGAGAAATGCAGTCTCAGGATAGAGGAAAGAGAAATAGAAGGAGGATGGGAAAGGTGGAGGGATGCAGAACAGATAGTGGCAGGGGAAGAGAGGGGGAGGGAGACTTATTTGACCTTTCGCAGGAGAAGACACATCTGCCAGAATGCAGCAAAAAGGAGGAGGGGCTCAGGAGAGACACAGAAGGGCAAAGATGTGTGGGTGTTTGAGAATCTATAATGTATGGGGGCCAAAACAGGAAATATTTATACAAAATGTATAATTTATAATATAGGTTGAATACAGGTTAACTGGGCAACTGGTCAAGTGTAATGACAACCCTCAATGGACACGGAGAAAGAATCGCCATTGGCTAGTAAATTTTAATTTTTTCTCGCCAGACTTTTGACAACATGTAAACGTCATGCAACTGAAAACTGAAAAAACATATTAAGCAAACCAAGAAGAGCATATTCACAAGTTGGAACCAAATAATAAAAATAGAATTACACATATTATCATTATTTAATAATTATACTACAAAAGAAGTGCTACTATATCAAAAACTACTTAAAACAATTACCAAACCACTGCATAGATGCAGAACAAGCCTATTTGTTCAATTTAATTTAAAACTTTAATATTTAAAGTTCTGAAGTTATGATATTTCATAATTATGATTATATTGTAGCTTTAAATATTAATGTATTTACACATTTATTACACTTACTACATTTTGTTACATGTTTGTTTTATATGCACTTGTGTGATTTACATTGACATGTACTACAAGCACTAAATTGGTGCTGTCTCTTTAAGGTAAGGCAGCTCCACGAGCAACTGTTTACAGTTGAATGAGCGCAGTGCACATTAAGGAGAAAGAAGTTTCACAATGGTTTTTCCTTCATCCGTGTGATGTATGATTAGAATTATAAACTTTTTGATCACCAACTGACTGTAAATAACAGAAAGGATATTAAAAGAGACATGAAATTAGTGTGTGGCTCTCTTTGGACACACAAAACACTGAATGAAGCAAAAGGAAACTTTTACTTGCATAATGTGTCTTGACTTATGTGTACAAATATTTAGGGATGACACTGATCCGATACCTGGATCAGTAACGGCTCTGATACTGAAGCTTTTAGACAGATCGGGTATCAGTCCAATGAGCCCGATCCAAATCCAATACTGTGTGTTAGTCATGTTCGTTACTGTCAAGCTCCAAAAATGACATCAAAGAACCATAAAAACACCATTGAAGCAGTTCATATGACTCGTGCAATTTATTCAAAGCCACCTGAAGACGTGCGATAACTCTGTGAATTACAAAGGCTGTGTTTAATAAGTAAATATATAGTATGCGCAGCGCCAGCGTGTTAGTGAATGGTGCTGCTCTGTTGACACAAACTCACGCACAGGCTGGTAATGCACGCGCGGCTATTTTTCACAGCGGTGTGCAATATTTGAGCGTTATTCATCTCAGATGTAGATGCTCAATAGTTCAGTTCACTTATAATATGCATTTAGAACGGAACCAGAGGTGTATTTTACCAGAATTTAAATAAGAAGCGAATGAAACTAATGTGAACTTGCCTACAAACACACACATACAGGACTTCCTCGAGATTTCAGAATGTCAAAATAAAAGCCCGAGGGTTTTAAAGTTAAAGGTGCATGACTGAGAAATATTACTGTTGTTTTTAAAATTCTAAAAGTCAATAATAATAATAATAATAATAATAATAATTTATTATTATTATTTGTTTACAAATTACAACAATATTTAAGTTGAATGGGTTCCAAAAATAACTGTGAATGTGGACTGATATCGTATAACTAAACTGAACAAAAAATAGATTTGAATCCTTTAAAATCCAGATACAAAATTGCAAAAAAAAAAAAAAAAAAAAAAAAATAAAAGCATAAAAAATTCAAAAAACAAAAACAAACCAAAAAACTGGCTTCTTTTCTACTGAACACTTAGACTGGAATTACTGTTAATTTTACATTATCCAGTATACTAATTAATAATAAAGTGTTTCTACATTTATATTGAAATAATGTGTAGTTAGAGGTTTGTGTAATGTAAAGATATTCTAAACAGATTATGCAAAAAAACAACAAAACTGGTATCGGATCGGTATCGGCCGATACTGAGATTTCAGATATCGGAATCAGATCAGAAGAGAAAAAAAGTGGTATCGGAGTATCCCTACAAATCTGTCACTCAAATTCAAATCTACAAGCTCTTGAGTTTTGCAACACTATTACCTTCTAACAGACGTCCAACAGGCGCATTACTGGTCCATGCTCTAAAACAAAGAATGTTGTGAAAACAGTCTGGGGAAAAGTTTAATCTAATCAGAGTTGGTGTTGTTAAATGCATGTCAATATCATATCATGACTCAACTAACGCGATGGTGACAGTACAATCCACAACATCTCTGGACCCACTGCAACCAAATAAGGTCAATTTCCTTCAGAGTGCTCGCTCATGAAACACAAGCTGTATAAGACAAGGCTGAATCCAGCTTCTTATTTTGTAAAAGAATCACAGAGCTTAAGTTCTTCGCCACTACACAACTCAATCTCTGGCAAGTAAAATCAGAATCTTTACTAGCCAGTGGCTAATAACACACATATTTAAGTCGCAAAGTGTGAAATTTAGTCGCAAATGCAAATGATTTACTCGAAATGTAGAGGGCTGAATGATCTATCATTATGTGTATATTCCTCCATCACTACAAATCAGCATTAAGTTCATAGACTTATTCAAGCATCAAGATCATAAAAGAGTTTGTAGCCCTTTGGCTCATTTAAAAAAAATATCGGAAAGTCTCCCACTCTAAGTGTATTCACCCTATACATACTGTACATGTATTTTCGAATAATAATAATGATACTATATATAAAAGCAAATTCACCATAAATTCATCACCTTGAACATTGTTTTCTATTTTTACTGTCAGACTTCAAATAACCTCTTTTCGTGCGATGTTCCTGATATTACGTATAATTCGTACATGTAAGTCCATTTTGTGCAGACTATGATGGGAGTATGTAATGATAGGTTACAGTTATTAGGCTATTTTCAAACTATTACATAATATATACACCAGCATTTTTAAGCAGACTTAACATAAATTATGTTAAATTAGCACTGCTCACAGAGAACGACGGTGAAAGAGAGGCTCTGTTTGTTTGTGCTTGTGTGTGTGTGTGTGTGTGTGTGTGTGTGTGTGTGTGTGTGTGTGTGTGTGTGTGTGTGTGTGTTATCCAGACAAACTCATTAGGGACACGGGGGGTGGGGGGCTCTGAAACACAACTGGGTGTGCAGCTGTGATCCTCAACTGTCCTGCACAACATCTGAGCCTCGTAAATCCTACTGAGACATGAGCTCACAAACACACACATACGTGTCCCACGGGCATGTCCATTTAAACACATGAGTGGCTATTGATCCAGGTGTCTCTCAGCTCAGCTTATTTACCTGGATGTTGAGTCACTCGAACACAGGCCATCCCTGCAACACACACACACACACATTTTTATATTTTCACATGCTTTTATGAAATGTAACCACTGCTTCTTGAACTATCAGTGATTCTTTTCCAATAAATCTGCAAAAACATTTTCATTTTTCAACAGTCATTTTGATCATTATGATTTTAATTATTTTCTTGTACATTTTATTGCTTTGTTGTTGTTGTTGTTTTTTTTTTAAATTTGGAAACAGATGCCCACCTGTCTGAGTAATATGAATCTACGTAGTCATGTGTTCTTTTTTTGTTTCTGAAACAAAAGGATACAATGTGTAAAAAAAAAAAAGAAAAGAAAAAGAAAATCCAGAAAGTTAAGTTTGCCCTAGTTTTCTTAGGCAACAAACATTTCACAAACTGCAATTGTTTTTAAAAACCCAAGCAGAAAAATTGGTTTCAAATTTCCACCACCTTATACGAGTACAGTCAGAGTACAAACAATATGGGGCACCCTGAGCACCAAGTGTTCACTTTAAAATGTGTTGCACAAAGAAAGGTGCATGTCACTTCCTCACCCTGGGGTCCACTCGTCGCCCTCGGGAGGGTGTGCTTGAGTAACCATGGCAACCGGTGTTGTGTGTGGTGTAAACGGGCTGCCGATGAGGATACCTCCAGGGTGTGACACTCTCTGTGGTGTGCTTAAAATCTAGTGAGATACAGAGAGAGAAAAAGAAACAGGGTGACCAAGGTTATGCAAATTCGAACCGAAGCTGGTTTGGTGACGGGTTAAGACAAGAAGAGTTCAGTGAGTGTTGTTTACACACAAATGCACACATATATAAGAATTCCTGTTATCATACAAATGTAAATCAACTATGCATATGAATGAGGGGCTCTTTTCCCGACACTTCCTCTTTACTCATTCTTCTGTTCCTCTCTGCCGACCCTTAATCTTTCATCTATGTTACTTTGCTGAAACCCCTGAGTAGAAAAAACAAGCCTCCTAGAGGCGACCACAGCAAGGACACCATCATTCATCGCCAATGTATTAACAGGGACATCCTGCTCCCATCTCTCTGCCTATTTTTGGAATAGCATTCTACTACACTCCACCTGCAGTATGCAATATTAATAATAATAATAATAATAATATGTTTTATATAGCACCTTTCTTGGACTCAAGGTTGCTTTACAAAAAAATACACAAGACAACAAAACAGGGATCAGACAACAAAACGACAATCAAATACATGAAAAAAAACAATACATAAGGAAAGGAGTATATACTGTATATCAAACAGCACATACCTAGTAACTGGATTAACTAGTAGCAGTTATATAGCCCTGGGAAAACGAAATTCATTTTTTAGTTGAGATTTATAAGAGGAGAAAAAGATTTCCAAAGTCATAGAGCGACAGCCATGAATGATCTGCCACCTATAGAAGACAATCTACTGTATATTTATACTCTGCACTTTGAAAATCTTATTTGTGCATGGAATACCACCATGACCTACTACTAGCCTATATTTGATCAAATGTGTAGCATACAGCAGAGCACACTGCGCTACCATCTCAGTTCTGACTCGAGAGAGTGAGAGAGAGAGCGGATGAGGGACGCCAACACTGGAAGTTGCACTTTTGGTACCATAGTTTGGGGCTTTAACATACGTTTTTGTGTTCCTGGTTGTGGACAAACTGCATCTCAGTATAACCTTCTGAAGGATCCCGACATTAGAAATGAGTGACTTATTCAAACTAAGCGTCAATTTGGGATTATAAAGCATTTTTTGGCACATTTTCTCTATGGATTCTTTTGAGAAACATGATTCAGGATTTGCAAAGAAACTTGTATGAAATATGGAGCAGTGCCAACTGTACTGGATACGACAGTAATGCCGGTGAGTAACGAATGTAATTCTAATGTTTAATTTGCCGGAGTTTTTTTTTTTACTGCATAATAACCCATTATCAGAATTCCAACACAGAGTGGATAGTGCATATTACACTAGGGCTGGGCGATATGTACAAAATATTTTATCGATAATTGCCTTAAAAAATATTGCAATATCCAGTTACATAGTCAACCCCCTTGCCGATGGTCGGTGAATGTTTTTGCTTTATTGATTTAGCTTTAAAAATTAAATTCATTTATTGAAACAAGAAAAACTTAAGACATTTCTAAATTCAAAATACACTTAAAACAAAATGAAAAATGCAATTAAAATAACAAAGTGATCAAAAAATCTTATAACTACCTCCCCAAATCCAAAAATCCAAATCTCCAACGACCCTATTTGCCATCACAAAAGTATCCATCAACGACAACAGGTGGAATTAATAATAGCCTACAAATTAAGAACTAAAGACAATTATACATTTAAAGATAATAATAATCATAATAAATAAGCCTAATAAATTCCCTTGTGTTCCAAAATAATGCTGCCAAATGTGTGTTCTTATCGAATTTGTGTTTGTATCGCATTTTGGTAATACAGTTAACGTCGCATAAGGAAAAGAAAATAGAACTCAATTTTAGGTTCAAGGTGAACGTATCTTGTGTTATTTTGTGGTTTAATCACTTTCGTCTTTGTTTCTTTAATACAAACATATAAGCTATATTACTGAACCTGCAGAGTTGCGTTCACAATGCATGTTAACCGCGAACTGCTCCGTGGAAATAAAGCAAACTAAACTCACAGCACCTCCTGAGATGATCAGAGATCATTTGCAGCATTCTCATAGATGACATTACTCTAGCAAACAGTTTTCAGATGAATGAAACAGAAAAAAAGTGTGATAACTTTTTACATGCGCCTGTTCCACGCGACAGGCTCGTGCTGAATGCCTCTGAACAAACACACGAGCATTGACGGCTTTTCTTTTGTCTGTTCTTAAAAATATAACAAAGTGTGTTTCTTCGAGCGCGTGTCTTTGTGTCTAACAGCATTTCTTGTCATCTGTCACTCCGAGATGTTTTACAGGTCACCTGCCTCTTGCGGGTAGATGAGCAAATTTACTCACGCATGAAATACCTGCATTTGGATGAGGAGCTCGTGAACTGGATTCAGCCTTGTCACATTTGGTGGGTGGCAGGTGCTAGTTTCACACCCTGGCCTACTGTTTAATATATTTGGCGACTTCCCAGAACCATGGTTTTGCCATTTACCGATATTGTCAATCATCGTCTGTCAATGAGTGTCGCAATTGGCATCGGGATGTTTATATATTGTCGATATCCGATTACCGGTACATTGTCCTATCACCCAACCCTATATTGCACGGTTACTCACCAAAGAAATACTTAATTCCTCAAGAAGTATCAATTTGATATTAAATTATTTATCATGTTAGAAGAGCGCGGAGCGCGACAGAAGACAGTGGTGAAGGATACGGTAGTAAGGCTCGTGTTAGCAAGGACGTCCCGTATTTTGACCGAAATAAACGTGTCAGGACGCCCTTTATTCCATGATATGTGGCTGTATTCAATCGAGGGAGACCATCTCTCCCGATTGACCGGCAAACGAATCACACCCCGCGAACATCTAGTATTTGTTGACATGGGAATTGTATAAATGGGGAGAGAGACAGGGGAAACCCGCGAGCCCACCGTCTTTTATAACTCACTTTACAGCTTAATACAGATTTATTAACCTTTCACCTACACAGCTGGACTATTTACACTGTTGTCGGCTTTACATAGCATTATTTTATCACCAAATCTTGAATGCCTGATAATATAAGTATTGGGAAGCAACAGTGTGCCAACTTTGTTCAGTTTTCAGTTATTCAGTCGAACAACTGTTGTAATTTGATTGTGTGCTTCACATACGGTGTACTGGGACACATAACAATCAAAGATCATCTGGAGTGGGTGCTTTTAGTGGATTTTGTAAACTGTTTGCACATTTTCATTCTTTCATTTTTGGAAAATACAGTTCCACACGTGTAATGGCAGGAGGGCGTCTGCTTTTCAATGATGTTAGCCAATCAGAACAGTGGGTGTGTCTTAAAACTTAATTTTATAAGTATCCAAAATTCCTGAACTGATTAAATCACATATTTTCAGTATATATATGGATGTACAAAGATGACACAGACAGATAAAAGTATGCTCTAATAATGGTTAAAAAAAATTAATAAAAATTGCCCCAGAAATTCAGCTCCGAGTGGGAAATATTGCCACATCTGAATTCATGTACTGTTGAACATTGGATGAAGAATGGCTAATCGATATGCAGGTGACTGTGAGTGAGTGTAGAGGGCGTGATTGCATGTTTGTGTGTGAGATCTTTTCAGCGGGAAAGGAATCCTGTGTGTGTGTCTAAACAATAAGCCACACAACTCTCTAACGAGCCAGTGAGGGTCTTAACGAGGGTCCCTCATGCTATCTACTCATTATTAAGCTCATTAGCAGAGGTGCTGGCAAAGAGCACAGCTCTGTTCTCCTCTAACTAAGCTGAAGAGGGCCTCTCGTGTTAAGCCCGGCTCTTCATCTCTGCAGTCCCCTATGGTAAGCATCTATCACTGGACTTATAGTTTAAAAGGTGAAGAGTGTCATTTCTGTGCTGCCAAGCCACTAGCGGCACCTAGGGCTGGGAAGTATGACAGTGTATGGGTGTTTCTTCAACTTCGAGCACTTTTAGCACTGTGGACTTATTTTCTTAAAACACTTCTCACACTCTCATCAATTTGTCTACTGACAATGTCACAGGATCACAGAAAGTGTCATTTCTGTCATTCTTACATGCGCTAATAACCAAGAGAGTGATTGCATCACCACTTCTGGGGGTGCAGACTTTAATGTGCAACTAGAAAATGCCAATACTAACTGAATTTGCAATCGCATTTGGATTTTTATCATAGTATGCTTCCGTAAACTGCAGAGAGTCAATTATTTTGTGCTGTTGAGCTTGTTCAGGTGGATTTCTCCGTAAATAGAGGTGAGCGTGTCTCAACTGTAAGCAAGACCTGGTTAAAGGTGCATTCAGTAATTTAGGGCTGATTTAAAATTTTTACACATTAACGAATGAATTGTGTTTTTATGAAGTTTGACTCATAATAGTTTTCTATAAAAGTGTTTTTATTATACATGGTGCGGGTCACCCCCTTCAATGTGTTTCACCATGTTGAAATGGCATGGTCCGTTTGTTTCACTTAACGTCGAAAAAGAAAATCCTCGCACTCATTGGCTGCTGGCTGTGTAGATACGTTTGGCTATGCTTAGAGCAGTGTTGTTTGGTGATGCGAAGAGCGGAAAGAACACAATGGAACATATTTATTATCATGCTTGAGGAGCAGAGACAACAGGAGATTCAGTAGCTGTACTGCCGAAGAAGCGGAAAAGGTCCAAAGCAAGAAGACAGAAAGACCAGCAAAGACAAAAAAACTAGAGTAAACATCGGTACAGCATATACAAGGTGGAAAGATTTGATGACAGAGAAAAACCTGAGTTGTGATGCCCATGTTGCTTCATTTTTGTTGGACAGGTAAGAAATTATTAATTGTTTAGACCTCTCTCTAAAATAGTATCAGTGGAATTTACAGAAAACTCATACAAGTTTCCCTCAATGGTTTTAAAATTACGTGTGTAGTCAACGTATGTTAGTAATGGATAGTTTTCAGCAGTGTTTACAAATGCAACTGGACGGGGGCCTGGGTAGCTCAGCGAGTAAAGACGCTGACTACCACCCCTGGAGTCACAAGTTTGAATCCATGGCGTGCTGAGTGACTCCAGCCAGGTCTTCTAAGCAACCAAATTGGCCCGGTTGCAAGGGAGGGTAGAGTCACATGGGGTAACCTCCTCGTGGTCGCTATAATGTGGTTCTCGCTCTAGGTGCGGTGCGTGGTGAGTTGTGTGTGGATGCCGTGGAGAATAGCTTGAAGCCTCCACATGCGCGATGTCTCCGCATAATGCGCTCAACAAGCCATGTGATAAGATGCGCGGACTGACGGTCTCAGACGTGGTGGCAACTGAGATTCATCCTCCGTCACCTGGATTGAGGCAAGTCACTTCGCCACCACGAGGACTTAGAGCGTATTGGGAATTGGACATTCCAAATTGGGGAGAAAAAAAGGGAGAAGAAAAAAAAACAACAACAACAAAAACCAAAAAAAACTAATGCAAACGGAAAGCAAAACAAGTTCGCCAAATACAGTTTTCATGGACATGCTAAATTCATATTCATTTCCAAAAATTACTGATATGAGGGACAATAATAATCTGTCCTTAACTGTAGAAGTCTGTTCACTTGAATTCTGACTTTTGTCTTTAGGCTAGCAATTATATTATAGTAGTAATAAATAACTTTAGAAAGGATCTCAAACTCCGACATTTTCCAGATGCAAATGTTATTCCAGAGCTGGAGAGGGCAGCAGAGCCGATCATGCTGATCCACATCGATAGATGACTGTCATGTCGGTCCTTAAAGTACACAAAGAAGAGCAATGCTAACGCTAGCTAGAGAACTACTGAATGCCCCTTTAAACAAGGATCTTTTCACATAAACAATGCTTTTTCTCCACATCAATGTTCCTGTTATGAAATTTTAAAGTAACTGTTTCTCCTAAAATGTTTGCCCAAGAATGTAATGTGTAGCGGAACGGCGTTACTGTGAGCTGTTACAGAATATAACCATCTCACGCTGATTGCGTTTACATGCACTCCTCCCATGAACATTGGCGGAGAAGAATTGGGTGGCGGATGCTACAGCAGGCCTCCACCCTGGGAGCTTAAGCCCTGGTAAGACTGTGCGTTATTGCAGGTCTGCTCACAATTGAAATTTAACTCAAACAATCATTTGTTTCATTTCTAAAGCATGCTCTTTACTGACACTTTTGTCAACTTGGTAAACCAGTACATTAAAAACTTTATTAGGGGCAAAATTGTTTGATGTGGTGGATATGACTCAACAATAGGGCTGCAACTAACGATTATTTTGATAATCGTCTAATCTAACGATTACTAGAACAATTATTCCACTATTCGGTTGATTATTGCAACGATTAATAATTAGCTCTTAACCGACGTTAAGAAAAGGTTGTATTTAACATGCTTACTAACAATAAAGAGGACAAAATCATCTTTTAAAAATACCTCTAAATGACATTCACTTAATTAAAGAAAAATGAATATTAAGTTAAATTGCATTAAGTTTAATTCAGTAAAAAATTCACTACAAAAAATCCTATTGTTATCAAGTGCTTTTTTCTTGTTTTCCATTTAAAATGTTCTAAAAATCCTTAAAACAAGATGCATTCACTTTAGAAGCAACATATAAGATACTTCACTCACAAAAAAACAAACTCTCTCTTCTTAATAAAGCTGCTTATTGCTGATTTTCTTACAATAAGAAACACACAGTAACGCATATATTATGATTCAATATGTCGCGAGCCATCACGTTATAATCTAGCTGGAGCAAACGCATCCCTGCACCAGAGTGTGCATAAGCCGTGAAGCATATTCAATCAACCCCCTTAGATTGGGTCACTTCACGCAACTCATAGAAGTGGCGCTGACTGCACAGAGAAATGCCAGTTTTGAAGTTTGTAATTATTTACACAAGCTGCTTCCTTATTATTTAAACTTTAATAAAGGATGTATTAAAGATATAACACCAGGGTGTTTCTTTTTAAGCAAATTTTGCTTAAGTGGAACAGCAGCTCTGGCTCCACTTTATTTCACAATGAGAGTGCTTCTGTATTAACTTATTTTGTATTTTTGTATAATTTCCTCATACTTTGCGATCTACAACACCTTAAGCTGGAGTGTGAGTCTGGACAGTGAGCTGTTTTCTTCCTCTCCTCAAACAGGCACGAGCTGTGGTGCTCCTCTCGTGTGCTGTCATTCGTTTCATATGATCTCACGTTGTCTTAAATGAGATTAAACGACTATTCGTATATTTGTAGATACTGAAATGGTTTATGTGTATAGTATTTCACTCTTTGTTTAGATTATCAAAGCTTTTAATTATTTTTTCAAGGGATATTCATAATTTAATATTGATACGGGTACGGAACCAGGCTTAAATAACTTAATCTATCCACATAAGAGGCATTTTAAAAGTACCAAAAATAAATGAAGGCCAGGTCAAAAGTTTTAAATACATTTTTAATGAGACTTTCATTTTTCAAAATATAATAAAAAAGGTGAAATCTATTAATTTTATAAAAATCGATCTCTGGGGCATGAAAGTGTCCAAAGTTGAAGAAACACTCCTTTTAAACATGAGCGCGACGAAGAAACATGAAGAAATGAGAAAATATGGAGCGGGATATGTCCCAAACAAGTTGTAATGAGACCAAACTTGCAGTGCCTTGCCACTTCCGGTCGCAAATTGACACATTAACATAGAATTGTATCTGATTTTTACAATGCTTCTAATGTGCTTCATCCAATCAGATTTTAGTCAGAACTATACATTTTAGAATGTTATTATTATTATTATTATTAAATTTTTTGAACTGTTTTTCCACTAAATGCAAGCTTATTTTATTTATGGAGATGCAAAAATAATGATCGTTACCTAACCCCTTTACCAAACACTCAAACTGTCCTCATCTGCCATTGTTCAGAAAAAACAGGTAGTCCTGCCTCAAACTCACGACACTTTTTGAACAAGCCACGGAACCTCAATGTTTACACTCTTCAGGAAGTCAACCTATGCATATTAAAATGGCATAGGATAAAATAGTTTTTTCATCGAAAAATAACATAGGTCACCTATAATGCTTTCATCTACTAAGGTGGAGGATGCTTCCTTGCAACAGAGCAATCTGTTATTAAACAGTTCTTTAAGGTTTATTCATCTTTAAACTCCTCCAAGTTCTTAAGGCGGTCACACACCAGACGAGAAGCACCATGCCGAGTCACGTCGTGGCTAGGACACGGTACAGGTATCAAACGCAGGGCACGTCGATGCGTTTCAGGTTGCAGACAGCACACACAAAAGTTATAAAGGTTTTTCCCTCGTTCAAGAATAAATAACGCTAGAGTAAATAATCTATTTCCTTTGATAATGATTTGGGTCGAATTTAATGGAAAATATGCGAGTTGCGCTCCGTGGCACGGCAGAAATTTGAGTCGTAGCTGGGTGCCACTGACAGATGGCGAGTGGCAGCAGCGGTGTGCGTACCTTCATTGAAAATAGTTGTTTCATATTTTAGAACGCACCATATCGTCCACCAGACGCCTCCGGTGTGCAACCCCCTTTAGTGTGCTTTTAAGAATTTTTCTTTTAAGCAACTCTCTTTTGTTCATCTCAAGCAGTACAGCTGTACTAACCCACACCCTCTTTCCATCCTCCTTCATGTCATCTCTCGGTTATCTATTGTCTATGTACAGCAGACACTAACACATGCTGTACTGGTGAGTATAGTGAGGTGGTCCATAAATCACAGTTCCCTAATTTATGACTGCCCCTTTCTGGCCAAAACATGAACTGCAGGACAAATTGTCCCATCTGTGATCAAGTACCACAAGAAGCTTGAGTTTATACAAGAGAGATAAAGAAAAGTCAATAAAAACATCTTGTTTTTTGTAAATGGGGTGTTACAATCTGTGTATGGGTTAAGTTATAAAGTGCAGCTTAGTGTGTATATGCTTGTTTGCATGTATTCTTTGGTGTTGGTAAAACACTAACCATTTGGGCTCCTACATTTGAATTAACCGTTCCTAGTGTGATCTTGGTGGCTGGGCTGTAGCTGCACGGCGTTACCAGGGAAATGTTGCCTGCAAACACAAACACAGTCAGGCTGATGTGCACAAATAGAACTGTGAGCATCACTGTAGGAAAAACATTTTACAGACTAGCAGAAGCTCTTATGGATTATGTGTGCATTGACTGGAAATGGTGACTTCTTTATAATGATGGCTTTCAAGCAAATTAACTTTTCACATCCTGTTATAAAATTAGTTTTAATGTTTCAAAAGTTAATGCAATTTAAAAAAATAAAATAAAATAAAACTCCAAGCTTGCTTTGCCTCAATCTATTTTTCCTCAAAATATCTCACTGCTAAATTATACATAAATGGCCTCAAAGAGGTACTTGGACTCTTAAAGGGATAGTTCACCCAGAAGTGAAAATTCTCCTACCACTTCTTCACCCTCATGCCATCCCAGATGTGTATGACTTTCTTTCTGCTGCAGAATACAATTAAGAATGTCTCAGCTCTGTTGGTCATACAATGCAATCTGCTCCAAAAAGCACATAAAGGCAGCATAACATCTATCCATGAGACTCCAGTGGTTAAATCAATGTCTTCAGAAGCAATGTTATAGGTGTGGGTGAGAAACAGATCAATATTTGTTTTAGTTTTTTTTACCATCAATTTACTTTCAAACAGCCTTCCTAGGCACGTTCACGGTTTTTTCTTCTTCAGTTTTTTGCTGATTTGCATTCTTTGTGCATATTGCCACCTACTGGGCTGTTGTGCAAATATGTTGTATTTATTCTTTTCCTTTGCTTTATCCCTCCATTTTTTTCTTTTTCCTATAAATAAATCATAGTTGCACCACAGCCCTGAGGGTGGCGATATGCACGAAGAATATGAATCGCTAAAACACAGAAGAAGAACCCGGTCCTCTCGTAAACACGCATAGAATGGCTGGTCAAAGTGGAGATTTAGAGTAAAAAAATTACTCTGCAAAAATTGATCTGTTTCTCACCAAATCTATCATATAATTTAAAAACTGTCATATGGATTACTTTTATGCTGCCTTTATGTGCTTTTTGGAGCTTCAAGCTTTTGGTCACCATTTACTTGCATTGTATGGATCTACAGAGCTGAAATATTTTTCTAAAAATCTTTGCATTCAGCAGAAGAAAGAAAGTCAGACACATCTGGGATGGCATGAGGGTGAGTAAGTGATGAGAGAATTTGAATTTTTGGGTGAACTATCCCTTTAAGTCACTGTACATATGAATGTCATTGCATTAGATGACAAAATATAAGACTAAGTGGCATTTATTTTAAAGACAGATAACACAAGCACACTTTTCAAGCAAAAAATTAAGAACGACATCTTTTCTTGTAATAACGAGATGTCAAAAAATGAAAACAAAATTCTCATAATAACAAGATAGTTATGTCATAAAAACGAGATCTTTTGTCGTTTTATCAAGATGTTTTAAGCATCTCACAAATTAATTTAGACTACGTATCACTTTTCATGTCCGATCCCACCTGTGCTTACAGTTCAGTGTAGCTACTCAATGGTAAATTAATCCTAAAAAGTGTTTCATTTTGTAACATTTTGTCAAGTCAGCATGGATTTTGGGATTTTTCTCCAGAATCTCAGGTTTGGAGGAACATGTTCCAAAAAATTAGGCTGGACAAAGTTTTCTGAACCGTGTTAGTGTAAACTGCAGGCCAAGATGTTTTGGAGTGTTCGCAAAAAGGATGAGAATATCATATTTTTATAAAAAAATATAGGATTGTGTAAAATCGTACAATTCGAAAATAATTAAACAACGAATATATAAATATAAATGCAATCCAATGTTTTGTCAGGCATTTAAATGAATACAACTACAGAGGCACTGTAATGACAATAAAAAAAAAAAAAAAAAAAATGTTTTATTTTGTTTTGGTTGACATTTAATTTGCCACTTTATAAAGTGTGCAATGAATAAAAATGTTTAATTCAAAGCTGTTAAAGTAAAGCTATATTGTACATCAATATTTCAATGCATTTTATGAATCTAAATGAACTTAAATATTTTATAGCCTATTTTTAAGATTTATTTTAATTTAAGATTACTCAGTTCAATTTGATTGAATTTTGTTTTGAAATTGAAATGCGTAAGTCTTAATTTTTTTAGTGAGAATTTGAGAGTTACAGCTCAACAACCAATTCACAAAAGCCAAAGTCAAACTGTTAATATTTTGTGTTATTGTTTATTTCCACATTGTAACATTTCTTTATGACTTAAACAGAGAAGAAAATAAAGATTATTGATTCCAAATAACTGTGCCATGGTTATATGTTGAATTCATTTGCTGTTATTTGTATGGGCTACAGAGCAGAGCTGCAACTACCAACAAGTGCACAAAGTGGTAATTTATCATAGGAACTGTCAGCTGTTAAGTGTCATAATTTACTTATTACGAGAAAATATATAATTTTTAATATATCATTAATATGAGAAACGATGTTGTTTATACGACATAATGTTTCTCTATTACGAGAAAAGATGTCGTTTTTACAACATATCTTGTTAATATGAGAAAGGATGTCATTTTTACAACATAACATCTCGTTATTATGAGAAAAGATGTTGTTTTTATGACAACTGAGTGAAAAAAATAATAAATACGTGGCAGCATTGCGCCACCGTATTAAAGAGCAAATGTTGTGATTTAATTATATAAATATATAGTCTGCATGTGCTGTGCGCTTCACAGTGGATGAGTGCCCTGCTCTGTCATGTCATACAACATGCAAAAACATGCATAATTCGTGCATATGTCAATGGAGTTTCCAGTAGGGATGGGCATTTTGGCCATTTGGTCTACTCGAGTACTCTAACTAATTACTCGAGGGGCAATGACATGTTCATAACTGTATATATAAAAATAGGTCTGACAAACGTCTTTGGCTGCTGCATTGCATCTTGTTGTTCCAGTCTATCTTCTATTCATTATTATAGGCCGTTATAAAATAATCTGTTACAAAATGTACAAAAGATTGCATAATCAAAATATAATGCAACATATTTTGTCATGTGAAGATTCGCTGCCCAACTCGATGAAAGAATGTGCACAACGCGCGTCTGTCTGTTCTTCCTTCAGGTCACCGTAGTAATCTTAGTAAGCACGCACCAGTTTTTTTAGTGACTGTCTGAACAGTCTATTTTCAAATCGCGGTTGGCTTAAAAGGAGACACCACAATCATCACGTTTTTTAATATGCGTGTTAAGTTGAAGTTCAGTTTTGAAGAAACTCGCCTGCTGTATATGCGCTGCTTCAGCGCATTGAGTCCACTGCTACATGCCTGGTGTTTGTGTATGTGCCCCCAAGTGTTCGCTCCTGTGGAGAAAGCCATGATGCTCCGCATTGTTGTTGCTGTGATGATTCATGAAACACTCCATTCAACTCGGAAAGTCTGAATTTCCACCTTTCAACTGGAGAAAGTGCAACGGAATGACACTTTATGTCGGACTTCTAACTTGGAAACTTGTGCGGAAATCTTCAACTCCCATTTCGACGAGATGCAGTGTGTTTTACGTCACACAGGGCAGGGAGGTTTACAGTCAGTGACAAACATTCACTTTTTTTAAATAATATCCATTAACGAGTCAAAGTTCTTACATTAAATGATAATAAAACGTGTTTAGTAAATGTTTTGCAGAGACAGGTGTTCAAACACTGTTAATTATACTGTTTTGATTATCGTAACGATAGCATTGCAGCGTCGTATATCAGTTTGGTTGCTATGAATCAATGTACCCCTCAAAATCACAACGTAATCAATCTCAAAATTAAAAATAAGCTCCCTCTTTGACACGTTTGTGTTTAGTTGTCATGTAATTGTCATTGAATTTGAATTAAGTGAGAAGTCACATCATGCATGATCACTGTCGATCATCGTTTTCATGATTGATCATTGTTGTCACGTCCGAGTACTCGAGTACTTGTGCCCATCCCTAGTTTCCAGTGTATTAGTGGTGGGCTTCACACATGAACTTTAAAGCACGCAGATCATGCTGACTAAGATTGTAGCCTTAAACGGTTTAATATCACATATAATGATTTTAATTTGATTAATTGTGCTTAATTTTTTTCTTCAAATATGTCAAATTCATGTGGGAGCATTTGAAGCAGTCTTGTGTCAGTCAGACAGCGTGCAGGTATCGAACCGAGTCGGTGCTCGGTCGTGACCACTTTTTATATTTTAGTATAGACTTTGTACCGAAGTACCAAAACATTTGACATTCCTACTATTAGATATGAATATGACATTTTTAAGCATCCAAATACATTTGGGGCCACTGCATAAAAGTGCTTTTCATAGATTTTCACCCATGAATATCTCCTTTTAGATGCCATTCAGTAACTGTTTTGTAGTTGTAGTATATGTGTGAGGTAAGGGTTATAGTATGGTGACAGAGGGTGAGGAACATTTGAAAAGATCTTGAAACTCTCACAAGTGTTCATTTCTTTGAATTCTGTGGTATCTTTTGAATGCAAATCTTGTACATATTGTGGCATTTCAAATGCAAAGCCATGCAAATGGACATTGCAATCACGCACAAACGCACATTCACACAAGACAGTGAACACACCCTGTACTGTCTGAATGAGACGACACATGCCAAGAACTCCAACTCAGTGAATGCCTGCTTCCCTCTCACACATGCACACACGCAAACTTTCCAAAACGCTCCGTCTTAAGAAGAGTAAAATCTCCACCAAACCTCTGTATCACAGCAGACTGCCTGTCGACATTACACTCGACTTGGTCAACATGATAATATCACATGCCAGGGCTTTTGATCTGAATAAATATTTAAAACAAATCTAAACATTCCATCTATTCCGGTTCTGTGCAACTTTGCAAACCATGCAGCTTCACTTTTTCATTTAAGTTTGTCTTCTTTTAAACTTGTTTTGTTGCAGGCCTATGAAATGAGACTCTTCCATGTTTAATTTTCGGCCAATAGGTCAATCAGTGACAATTAGATTCTCAGTTGGTCAAGTGTCTTTTTGCAATGCAAATTTGCTGGTCAGAGTTCATGAAAATTGAACTTTTGCATGCAATGAAAGACAAAAAATTCTATGCATTTGCTTGCATAGTACACATTCTTCATGTGAACATGGTGAATGGAGCAAAGTCTATTGTGACCCACTGACTTCCTTTAGTATGTTTTAACTACCTGTAAAAATGTGTTCTCTTATTTTTTTGACAGGGAAGTGGTTTCTGGTCGTCTCATTAAATAAAAATGTGGTCAATGAGCCATGCTTGCCTCTCTGAGACAGAGCAAGCTACTGAAAATGACCAATCCCAACCCAGCTTAGAACATTATTAGTAATTTATCATTTTTATAAATTACTTAAAATAATTAAGGCCACTAAATGCTCTTGACATGAACGGCTAGAAGGCATTGGAATTTAACAATTCTGGTTGATATTCCGATTCCTCTTAAAGATTCCTGTTCTTCAACAATTCCATTCATGATTCTTTTAGTACTTTGGAAGAAGAAATATTTGGAAATAAGAAATGCAATTATTACTGTATTTGGGGCCTACTGGCCTCAGCAGTCTGTTACCAAACAATGATCATTTCATATTTTAATAGATTCTTGCAGATTCAAACAGACTCTTACAGGTGTGTTTACACAGACCTTTTAATTATTTTATAATCAATTCATTTTTTATATAGAATATCCTAATAATTAGGCTACAACAAAGTTCATCATGTGTATTTTTAACCACACACTGACATATGAACAATCAGTCAGAAATAAGTCTCACGAGTTGGATATGGTGAAATGAATGACTTGTGGGTTCAGTAAGTTTTTGATTCACTAAAATTAACCGGCTGATAAGAGTCGTTCGAGAGGTAGCTTTGTATGCTTTGCAGTGTAGATTTAAAAGAATCGGCTCATGAGAGTAATTCGTTTAGGAATCTGGCTACACTGGCCACGCTGTAAGTTTTTTTCGCAATAGATTCAAAAGAACTGGAACATATGAGACATTCGTTTGGGAATCGGGTTACATTGTTTGCACTGTATATTTCATACTGTACATTTTAAAGAACCAGCTCATATTAGTCATTCATTCGTGAACTGGGGTACACTGGTTGAGCTGTATGTTTTGCACAGTAGATTATAAAGAACAGGCTAATAAGAGTAATTTGTTACAACATTAACACTAACATTTCTATTGCACGGAGTGCTTTGTGTTCACTAATATCCTTGTTTATATTTAAATCCTCATTTATGCAGAAGTTTGGCGCGAACCTCTGCAGAAGGCGTGTGCATTACAGCGCTACAAGCCTGGTTCTGAAGCAATTCATCTTCAGCAGCTACACTCAGTGTGGTCCGCTACATGGCTCAGTGAGACTCGGAGTTCAACTGAATGAGACACACATACGTGCCATTTTTTCCCTTATTTGGGCAGTAAAATGCGATTGGAATTTAAAGTGCACAATAACCAAAATCAATCATCACAACAAACAGTTGCATAAAATAACCACGATCAGACGATTCATTAATTAGTTATAAGTTGAGCAGCGAGTTCTGTGTGTTCCCTGTGTGTTGAGAGTAAAAGTTTAGTTTAACTCTTTCCTTGTAGTGCGTGTCCAAAGATGAGATAATGTCTCTTTTAGGGTACGTTTACATGACAACGATGTACTAAAAATGGAAAAGTTTTGCCTTTGCGTTTTACAGACGGCAACGTTGTCAAAACGATCCCCGTTCACACGGATCCACAAAAACAACTAAAAAACGCTGTATTATGCATGCCAGGCCAGTAGTTGCCGATGTCACTTTGTAAAGAAAACCACGCGCCTGCGCACATAAGCATTCTTCTACAGAGTGGTGAATACAAACAATGAAGATGGTGAAAGCAATAAGCAATTTTGTCTGGATGGACGATGAGGTTGCTTCATTACTACAAGCTTTATTATTACAAACACAGTCCTGTAGTCCGCCATTTTGAAGTACTCACGCGCATGCCTATAGACTGAATACGTAATACGCATGCACATAACGTCATCGTTTTCACAAATTCGCGTTTTTGTATGTTTACATGGAGACGATAACGGCATCGTTTTCAAAAACTTGCACTTTGAAACCTGTTTTCAAAAGTTTGCATTTTCAGGCCCCAAAACGCCGTTGTCGTGTAAACGAACAGCCAAAATGCATAAAAAGTTTTCTGTTTTTAGTTGAAAACATTGTCGTGTAAACGGCCCCTTAATAACCTTTCTGTTCTTTACAGTCAGTTGTTGATTAAAAAAAAAACAAAAACAAACAAAATATTTAGTAAATGCAATATACTATTAGAGATGGCACCGATCCGATACCTGGATCGGTATCGGCTCCGATACTAAGCTTTTAGACAGATCAGGTATCGGCCCGACGAGCCCGATCCAAATCCAATACTGTGTGTTAGTCATGTTCGTTACTGTCAAGCTCCAAAAATGACATCAAAGAACCATAAAAACACCATTAAAGCAGTCCATATGACTCATGCATTTCAAAGCCACTTGAAGACGTGCGATAGCTCTGTGAATCACAAAAGGCTGTGTTTAATAAGTAAATATATAATATGCGCAGAGCCAGCGCGTTAGTAAATAGTGCTGCTTTGTTGACACAAACTCACTGCATTCATGGCTATTTTTAGCCTTCACAGCGATGCGCAATATTTGAGTGCTACTCAAGAACAACATCTCAGATGTAGATGCTCTATAGTTCGGTTCACTTATAATATGCATTTAGAACGGAACCAGAGGTGCATTTTACCAGAATTTAAATAAGAAGCGAATTAAGCTACTGTGAACTTGCCTACAAAAACACACATACAGGACTTCCTCGAGATTTCAGAATGTCAAAATAAAAGCGTGAGGGTTTAGAAGGTGCACAATTTAAATATATTACTGTTGTATTTCAAATTAAAATTAAGTCAATAACAATAATATTAATAACAATTTATTATTATTATTATTATTATTATTATTATTGTCATCATCATTGTCATCATCATTATTATTTGTTTACAATTTATAACAATATTTAAGTTGAATGGGTTCCAAAAAATAACTGTGTGAATGAAAAGTGGACTGATGCCTTACAACTAAACTGAACAAAAAATAGATCTGAATCCTTTTAAAGTCCAGATGCAAGTTGAACAAAATATTGAAAAAAAAACAAAAAGGCACAAATAAAACTCTGGTTTCTTTTCTACTGAAGACTGGAATTACTGTTAATTTTGCTGCTACATTTTCCAGTATACTATTTAATAATAAAGTGTTTCTTAATAAGCTATACATTTTTATTGAAATAATGTGTAGTTAGAGGTTTGTGTTTCTTTATATATTAAAGAGTACTCCCAGTTAGTTCCACACAGTAATGTAAAGATATTCTAAACTGATTATGCAAAAAAAAAACAACACTGGTATCGGTATCGGCCAATACTGAGATTTCCGATATCAGAATCGGATCGGGAGAGAAAAAGTGGTATCGGTGCATCCCTATACACTATCATATTTATTGATGGAATATATAGGTTTGTTCCTTTTAAAAAAAGCTAAAATGTGACCAAAATGATGAAAAATGGATAAAATATAATTAGTAAAAAAGTTCCCCTGTATAATTAACAAAACAAGCTGGGAGAGAATTTCTTTCATATGTAATCAAAATGGACATTATAACTGAAATATACCCATATGAACTCATATAGAAATTAACTAGAATCAAGAGCTTGAAAAACCGGAATCGAATCAGGAAATCTGTATCAATACCCAGCCCTGCTGGCAATATCTTGATCTGGAATCAAACTACACAGAGAGATCTAAAGGTGCAAAGAAATGTAAAAGGTTTCAAATGCCAAAAGTAACCTTCCAATTCTAGTTGAAGGATCAAAACAAAGTATTCAGTGATGGCACGTAGGAAAATGTCATAGTCGGTGGGGTGATATTTAGTCTACAGCTGGAGGACTGGCTGCAGTGAGTGAAGCGGTTTTGCACTGGGCCTCAGCGCAGGAATGCGTCAGTGCCACACACTCTTTACAGCAACAATGAGCAAAGCCACATTAGAATACAGCTGAGCTGTGACCCAGCACACACAAAAGAGCAAACACACACACACACACACACACACACACACACAGAGACAAATATTGAGCAGAGTGTGTCACATTAAAATTATACACGAAAACATGCAATGTGCTCAGTGTTTGTGTTACATTACAGTCATAAATGGCTATTAATGCAGAATAAATTCTAGATATACACCGATAAAACACACGGATCATGCAAGTGAATACAGGAAGATGTCAAAAAGAAAACAATTCTAAACATATGTGAAAACAAAATGAGGAGACTTCCATCTGAGGGAAACACACAGTTACTTCCTGGGGCTGCCCAAACAGACAACATAACTCCAGTGCACGCTCGAGCACACATCAACGCGACTCAAACCACGTCAGTGCCTGAGCTACATCAGACTTCCAAACACGACAACCCTGCTCTGCAGAGTCCAAAGGGTCACATATACACATCTACTCACTCTGACAATGTCAGAAAGAAAACAAGCCCCTTTTCTTTCAAAAACCTCTGTATATAAACTTGAGTTATCACCTGACATGTGCAAATTCTCCAGTTATTTACCTGTTTTTTTCTGAAGTGGGAAGACAACCACTTCCATACTTCTCACCTTTAACTATTCCTCTCCTAATGAAAAGTGCAAGTTCTAGTCCCACACAAGCAGTGGGACTCTCGCTCTACCCCTCCCCCTAAATACAGAGCCCTGGAGGAACTTCCACAGTGACCCAAAGAGAGAGAGGGTGAGAGAGCGAGAGAGACAGAGAGAGAGAGAGAGAGTTAGACTTAGTCTTCCTCTCCGCCTGCCACCCTGACACACGTGCAGCCTTCCCAGCTGCTCCAACTCGATTTCTGAATTCAATGAAACAAAGAGTGAGAGAGAGAGAGGGGGATGTAGCATTTACCTGAAGAGAAGTGAAGAGCATGTTTCGAAGACCACTTGCTGGCTGGGACCTGGTTTTCCCTGTTTCTCTCTCTCTCTCTCTCTCTCTCTCTCTCTCTCTCTCTCTCTCTCTGTCCCTTTTGTTACCATTCAGTGGAAACTTGAGAGGCTCGCCAGGCATTGCCGAGTGAGCGCAGAGGGAGTCCACCCGCCCACAGACGGACTTTTACCCATGCCGAGTGGGAAATGCGCTCAAAGCGGCCGCATTCACTGCGAGGGTGTCTCAGCCTGCTGCAGGACTTCCTGCCTCCGAACACACACAGACGCTCACATTCTCACAGAGCGAGCAGGTGATGGGCACTCGCTTGCTCTGGCCTGGACTGATCTGAGAGCAGTGGAAAGCCCCAGAGAGCAGGAGAGCTGAATAGATGAGTGGCTGCACAATGGAGCAGCCTGAACACATGTTCATACATTGAGCTTACACCAGAAGACCAGCCTGAGCCACATGACTGCAGCTGTATCACAAAGCCATGAGGGAAGGGCGAGTGTAGATGTGCATGTGGTGAAGTTTTACTTGACGTACAAGTGACAAGGTGAACTCAAAACTGGATGAGTGAATTAAAATGAACATAGGTTACGTTCACACAGCAGCAGAATCCGGTTGTCAGTCCTGTTTGGACTGCTAAAATACAGTTCTGTTCACAGACAAAGTTAATTTATGAAAAATAGTAGGGATGGGAGTCATACAGAATTTAACGATTCTGGTTCCGATTCCTCCGAATGGTTCCATTAACCCTTCTTTTAGTATGTACCAAATCATGACCAAAATACTTAAGATATTTTATGAATTCTTTCTTTTGCCTCCCTACCTAATTCAGGTGCATCGCTAGACTTCAAAATCAGATGAACCGCAGTATAAATGCGTACCAACCCGTATAATTGAGAACCAACTGAACCAACTCATATACTCCAAGTCTAGATAAACGTTTTAACCTAACGCCCCTCTCTACTAATTTGCTCTCAGCTGGGGGGGCAGTATCGCCCCCGTTGGGTACCCCTGATTTATATTAATGTGTATTTTTAACTACACATTTTCATATCAACAATCACCATCCAGTAATTATTTTGACTTAAGTCTCAAGCCTCAAGTAGCTATACAATTTCAAGCCTTTATTTGGGCAGAAAACTGAAGGAAGACGGTGTATTGTTTTTTCTGTGTAAAGTTAAGTTGACGACAGCTTTGTGCTCCTCATTTTAAATATGGTAAAATTCTCTCATTTTCTTTTCGGCCCACAATCACCATCCAGTAATTACGTGTGACGGGGTTACTTTATATTTGTTTAAAAACGTGTAATGGCCAACGTGGTCAATGCAAGTTAGCAAACTACATGAACCGATCCCAGTTCTGTGTATAACACTTAATCAATAAGATCACGAGATAGAATTAATGCGTTTCGAGAGCAGAACCGCTCTGAGGCCACTGAAACACCGTATCCTGAGCCTTATGTGTGTTCCGGGTATTTGGAATACACTACAGATCAGAGCGGCGCATATGAGAGACTTGTAAACTCCTGTGGCTACATATTTCTGAAAAGAGCGTGACAGGACAGTGGAGATAAAAACAGACTTCGAAAGAGCTTGCAATTTAGTCTATCATCCAAAATGAACAACAATTTGCAACTTCAGGTGGCTGATAATTTCAGCTTGCTTGCTCAATAATATTGCAGATGGTTATGCTTAATTAACCATGGGAGGCAGAAACCATGATCACAGTTAAAATATGATTATTGTTGAGCCTAGTTGATGTCCAATGTATTTTTAATAAACCTCACGACTTAAGGTTCAAATTTATATGAATGTTTGAGGAAAAGTGTATATCTTAGGTCCTGTATCTGGTCACTATTTCTTTTACATTTTCACTGTCACATTTTTGCCTTTACTAGTTCAATTTAAATGCCTTGCAAATGTGAGAAACACATTTTTCAAAGTACAAATATTCCATGTTCTGTAGTCTCTCAATTAATGAGGTCATGAAAGCTGCATGCATAGTAATTATATAAAGATTTAGCAAAACGCTGTTTAAAATAGATTTAGATGTCGTCTAACAGGTGGCACACAGCAGTCAACTACTCATTTAGGCATTTATCTGAAGGCAACTTTGAAGTTTGGAGCATATTTCAGAGTACCATATGGTCACTTTTACCTTTAGGAATGTTTTGGTTCAGAAAGGCCTTGAGATCTCCACACAAAGCTGTTGTGCCAACCTAGATGGGGAACAAAATTCGAAAGAGTACAAATGAATTGCAATATTAGTTTGAAAAATATTATTTAAATCACTGAAATTACAGGACTCTCCTTTCAACCTGTGACCATGTGACAAATTGTTCCAGGATTGATGAATAATTCACCCATGTCAAAACTGAGAGCTTTGGCAGATGGGAATATTTTCAGTGACAAAGCGATTTAAAAGGACAGTTGACCAAAAAATTATAATCAGCGCATGATTCAAATTGATTACTTTTAGGCTGCCTTTATGTCCTTTTTCGAGCTTGAAACCCCATTGACTAATATTGTAAGGACAAAAACACCTCATATAGCCTTCAAAATATTTGGTTTGTGTTCCACATAAGAATGAAAGTCATAGGAGTTTCAGACAGCATGAGGGTAAATCATGAGGAAATGTTCATTTTTTGGTTAATTATTCCTTTAAATGTCACACAAAGCGTACGGTTTCAGAGGACTTGTAAAACAACATATGAGTTGCATGAATTACTGTGAATGGTGCTTTTTTTGGCCTTTTTAGAGACAGACAGACCATAGTCTGTATGCTTTAAAACTAGGGCTGGGTATTGATTCAGATTTCCAGATTCTATTCGATTCCAATTCCGGTTCAATTCGATATCGATTTATATGGGTAAATTTCACTAACAATGTCCAATATGCTGACATGTGAAAGAAATTCTCTCTCAGCTAATGCTGTTAATTATACAGCTGACCTTCTAACCTGGTATATTATGAAATTAATAATTATACAAATTTGATTTCATCATTAATTTTTCATTATTTTGGTCACATTTTAGCTTTTTAAAATGCACAAATTCCATGTATTCCATCAATAAATATTAGGGCTGGGAATTACCACAGACGACCCAATTCAATATTACAACAATATTTCCTAGCCGATTCGACATGTATTGCGATATTGCAATTCTGTATCTAATGCGATTTGATGATTTGATATAAAAACAAAACAAAAAAACTCTATTGAAGAACAGCTGGGTCTGAAATGACAATTGTTTCATTCTGTATAAATATAACTTATCAAACTAATTTTATCATTTTAGAATTTCAAATATAACACTGTATATTACCCCAGGCTATTTGCTATTATCATAATGGTAATTTTGCAACATGCAAATGGAGGCTAAAGAGTAAACATGTTCAAGAACCATTTCTGGGGCTCTACTGAATAATGACACACATGACAATTGACCCATAGTCCCAATGCCGTTGCATGTTATTTGCATATGCATTCTGAGATAGTCTGTCTCATAGACAACACTATTCTTACAAACTGCTCCCAGATGACTTACAGAGAAAAAAAAGTGAGAACTCACTATTTGCGCGTGTTCTGCGAGACACGGTCGCGCTGTGCGTGTGGGCGCCAAAGCAGAAATGAACTTCTGAACAAAAAAGCAAATCAGATGCGCAGATGCGTCATTTCTTTCATCTGTTCTTCAAAATATAATCAGGTGTGTTTCCTCAAGCATGCGTGTTTGCATTTAGCGGCATTTCTTGTTGACAGTGGCGGGTAAATGTGTGAAATTACCTGCCACTGCACATGAATACACTGGCTGATAGATTATAAATATTGGGCGGCACGACATGTAGTTCACGGAATTCAACAGTTTCAAAAGCCTTTTTACAGCTAAACTATTTATTAAAGCATTGTCAGACATAATCTGTATACTGACTTCTGAAAAATACTCTCCACAACACCTCTCAAATAAACTTTAACAGGAACATTGATCACAGCAGAGGATTTTGACGTCCAACAGTGAACAAATGGCGCTTAATGGCTGTAACAGCGGTGCATTAAAGAACTACATGTAAAGAATTAAAGTTGGGACTGTGCTAGTGAAAACGTTTTGGGGCTGTCCAACTGTTTGAGAGGTTTGACATCCTCGAAAGTGCTTCAAACTAGAAATTTTCAGAATTCAAATGTGTCTTAAGTTTTGAGGTCTGTGCAATGATATCAAGGCGAGTCTTGTGATCACCAAGGGAAGCTGCTGCGATATCAAGTGATCAGCTCTGCACTATCCCATCTCTGGATCACTAATAGCGAGGGAAGCCCGTTTGAAGTGTGCACTCCAGAAACAACATTAGGACAGAGAAAAGCACACCACTTGCGCAAGCTTCTGTGATGTCTCGCAACACACTCACGTGAAAACCAGACTTCAATTGCACTTCGCAAATGCGTTTAAAGCATATGAAATGCCGGGCGCCAGCTTTGGCGTTTTGATCATCTAGCGTTAGAAAATTCCCAATGCAGGGAAAACCCTGACAGTGCAAAATTTGGTCACATATGTGTGTGCTTTAATCGATTTTAGGATTTAAGAATCAATATCGGTATCGTTCAAATGAAGATTGCGATGCATTGGAAAATCGATATTTTTACCCACCCCTAGTTAAAATCCTCAATAGGAGGGCAAAATCAAATCTGTGTTGTCAGCTAGTGAAAGACTATGAAAATCTATAGAAACTAGGGCTTTAAACGGACGAACAAACAGATGTCGTTCGGGTTTACAGAGACATCTGTTCACAGGGGTCGTAGGTCATGGAGCATGTCACCTTGATTTAATCAACATGACATCACAGAAGCAGATTAAATCTTTTTTAAAGAAACTTGGGCTCTGAGATGAGGTTCTCAGCGAGCACAGAAAAAATGTCAGCTTTACTTTTGTACAAGGCATTACAAGGCATTAAAGCATTGTTCTTAGCATTGTTAAGTTCAAATTATTTCAAGAAATTACTGTCATATAGTTAGTTACCTGATCAAGATAAAAGTACAACTTTAGCACCAGATGACTTCAAAAAACGTTGCTTTCCAAAAGACCTCTTTTGCTTTTGTTTTGACAACAACAGCAGAAACAAAGTGGTTTTAACATGTTGACACTTGAACCATGACTAACTTGAAAAATATCTAAACTGTACCCTTGATGATATAAGTTGATCTTCAAAAATTTTCCACCACACAAACATGCAAATGTTTTAACTCACCGTGTTGGCCATCGTACTCAAGATGACGGGGAGATCTTTCTGCTTGTTAAATCCTTTTACTCGCCGTGCTGCAGAGTCCCCTGTAGACACACATACACATAAAAGTAAGCAGGTGTGTGTGTGTGTTGTGCCCAAACAAACACACTCTCAGCCTGTCCTCATGACCACGAGGAAGATTGTAAGAGGAGAGAGAAGATCTCGATGATGACGGAGATAACACTGATGACCAGAGATGACAAAAGGGATAGCGAGAGGAGGAGACAGAGGATGGAGGAGAATTCACACTCCCCACCCCTGTCAGGACCCCCACAGCATGCCACCTCCAAACTCTCTCCCCTCCCCGGAAAGTGTGTGTGTGTGTGTGAGAGAGAGAGGGAGGGAGTAATTAGGGTTACTTTATCCAACGCTATCTACATTACAATAATTACTGGGCCGTCAAATGCCATACCCAATCATGATGTCAGTGGCTATCCACTTTCTGATTTGCCCGATTGGGACAAAACCAGCACCTTTTGTGATCCGTAGATGTTAGGATGCCTAATAGTTAAACTTATTTTGTATGCTGGATATGTGGTCATACAAACAGAAGAAAAAAATCCACACAAATATCAAATCATTCACTGATGCATTTGCATAGTATCGGATTTGGATCGGGCTTGTCAGACTGATACCTGATCCATTTAAAAATGTCAGTATCTGAACCAATACCGATCCAAGTATCGGATCGGTGCATCCCTACTTCATATATGTTTTGTTTGTGTTAATATCACTGGTGGCCCGATCGTAGCAAACAAGCGAGTTTTCACTTGAACGCTCCATCACAGAGGAGAGCAATGGTCAGTAAAGATATTCACTAAATAATCGGAGTGTAATGGTTTATCATGGCACAATAAATTGCAGTTAAAAAAATGTGACAATCGTGCATCGTGGAGATTGGACTTTATCATAATTATTATTATTTTTGCAGCTGTTCTATCCAATACGTCCTTCGTCTACGTAATGCGGGCATACAAATGGTAATCACTTCACTGCACATAAGGAGCTCTAAAATACGATTGCACATTAGCAGCCACTGGTGTTGTGCGATGAGTACTGCTGAAATTACAAAGACAGAAACTGTAACATGAAAGTGAATGTAAAACAGGGAGCACCAGGAGCGGGAGAGAGATGCGCCTTTTCAGCGTGCAGGAGTGAATGTCCGTTTGAAGCGCAAGAGCGATCTGGTCTGACTGCGCGAGAGAAACTTCAGGTTTACAGAGGTTTAATCATAGTGCCATATGAATTTACTATATATAATACTAAATATTACATCTAATAATGCTATGGGAGAATATAATCCTAATGTCAAATGCCATGACTGATTTGATTTCATCAGTAAATTATTATTATTTAACTGGATAGGCATGCACTTCCATTAAATATGTATTTTTGAAAAGAAAATTTAGATGTAATCACATCCAATACATTTTAAATAATTAATTTTATTTGAAATATTTTAAATGTATGTAATCAGTGAGAGTGTGTATAATCAGAAGCAGCATATGTCTCTAACATTATTCCATATTTTCTGCAAAGCAGAAATATTAGCTTATATTTCCATTTGGTATCACCATTGCCCTGTTCTGGGCTGATTTTTAGTCCTAGTACATTTCTGATGGGTCATTTAGCACTTTTAAGAACAGTACTTTTAGCTAAATTTTAAAGGAAAGGAACTGTTTTGCATATGTCTTTAAAGTAATAATAATAATAAAGTTTAGATCTTAACTTTTCTTGATTCGGGCTTAGTTTAAAGAATCGTGAACCGAACTGTGAGTTCATTGTCATGAACCAAACCGAATCATGTGACGAGTGAATCGTTGCCGTCAAAAGTCTAATGTGGCGCTGCTGTGAATAAGGTATATGGAGGCGTCACATTCAAGCCAGCTTTTATAAACTTTATACACTCAAAAGTGTTAACAAAAATAGTAGCCAATGTAAATCTCTTGAACCCTAGTCACTGACATATGAACTAATATGGACTTGGGATGGTAATCATAAAGAATTCCAATTCCTGCACTGTACGTTTCGCGCTGCCGATTCAATTGTGGTGTTGTAGTATTGCAGAATGGTAGCGCAGGAAACACTGTCACAGTATTTTAGCTCAGTGTTCCATCCACATTGGCAAAAGAATGCACGTTCAAGAACTGTTAATGGAAACAAAAGGTTCCAATATTGTAAAAAAACAAATGGAACGTGGAATGGTTTTGGTTTGAGGAAATGGTTCTCAGTTCCCAACCTTTATAAGGAACTGATCATATTAAGACTTACTCATGGTTCATATAATTGTGACAAATGTTTATGTAAGCAGTGGTGGTAAAAGAAAACCAACATGTGTGTGCATGCGTATTTAAAGGTCACACCACAAATTGTAGGTCATCCAATTAGACGGCACTCTGTTGTTTACCACCATTGTGCAAAACAAGTGTGTGTACACAAGTGTGGCCATAAACGTGTGTCTTTTTGCAAACAGTCAGCAAAAATACAGTCTGTATACAGTCTGAAAAAGCATGACTGTATGTTAGGGAAGTTGCTTTTACACTGTTGTCCAATGTCCAATAAGTATGCTAATGTGTGTCCACATGATCTGCTGAATGTGTGTCTTTTTGAGGAGGCTAGGAGAGGCGTAGAGCAGACAGCTGGTAAGCCTGGCTGTGGTGGAGGGGGTAAGCCCAAATGGACTGAGCAGATCAATAGATGAGGGGGATCTAGCCATGCCACCCACCGCCCCTTTCCCACAATACCCCGTACAGCCCCCTGCCTGAGGCACACATAATGGCCTTTTGTCCCACGGGGGAGAAGCCCGACACAGGAATCAGAAAGAAGCTTCAAAGTGGCTGGAGGTCTCTCCTTCTCTTTTCTCTTTCTTTTTCTATGTCGTTCGCCCTCCCCCCAATCTCCCTTTCTCTCTTTTCCTGGGTGAGGGAGAGGCCACCCAGTCAATGTAAGGGAACTTCGGTCTTGGTGGGTTGACACATTGCTCTGGTGACATGACACTAAAGAGACAACTTGTTGCTGAGTAAGTGTAGACACAGGGTGGACCAGGACAGCACAACAACCAAATAATGACAAAAGATTTAATCTACACACAGTAAGTCAAGCCCATTATTGTACATTGTAACCCATTGGTAGAAAAGTCCTTTAATAAGACTCTTGAGATAAAAGGTGATGTATTGAGGACCTGTTCAACGGACTTCACTAGTCTTTATTTATTGCCGTTCGTGTACTTGATCTCAAATCACAATAAAATGCTGGTTTGTCTAATTAGTGGATTTGAAGAAAGCCTGAACCCCAAGTACTAAATTGTGGGATTAAGGAAATTTGTGCTATTAATATTCTAAGCAATCAAACTAATGACTTTAAGTGAAACAAGGTCAATATGAGTCAAATCTTGACACCAGAATATCATAGAGACATGTGTGGGCTCTTATGGCTAGAGCCAGTACACAACCACCTAGCAACACCCTAACAACTACCAAGAACTCCTTAGTACTAGGGATGGACCGATCTGATACCTGGATCGGTATCGGCTCCAATACTGAAGCTTTTAGACCGACGAGCCCGATCCAAATCCAATACTGTGTGTTAGTCATGTTTGTTACTGTCAAGCTCCAAACATTATATAAAAGAACCATAAAAACACCATTGAAGCAGTTCATATGACTCATGCATTTTATTCAAAGCCACCTGAAGACGTGCGATAACTCTGTGAATCACAAAAGGCTGTGTTTAATAAGTAAATATATAAAATGCGCAGCGTCAGCGCGTTAGTGAATGGTGCTGCTCTGTTGAGACAAACTCACGCACAGGTTGGTGATGCACTCGCGGCTATTTTTAGCCTTCACAGCGATGCGCAATATTTGCGCGCTATTCAAGAACAACATCTCAGATGTAGATGCTCATAGTTTGGTTCACTGAAACACTGGTTTCTTTTCTACTGAACACTTAGACTGGAATTACTGTTAATTTTACCTTATCCATTATACTAGTTAATAATCAGAATCAGAATGAGCTTTATTGCCAAGTATGCTTACACATACAAGGAATTTGTCTTGGTGACAGGAGCTTCCAGTACACAACAAGACAAAAACAGCAACAAGACTTTTAAAAAATAAATTAAAATTGAATAAAAAAAATAGATAAATATTGAAAAGAAAAAAGTATATATATAGAATACACAATAGACAACAATAATAATAATATTATATATATATATATATATATATTATATACACACAAATATACAGTATATACATACACATTCTGTGTGTATATATATATATATATACACACACACACAGTTGTGCTCAAAAGTTTGCATACCCTTGGCGAATTGGTAATATATGTACCATTTTTAAAGAAAATATGAGTGAGCAGACAAAACACATTTCTTTTATTTCTTATGGGATTCATATTCAACTGTGGGTTATAACAGAAATGGCACAATCATAAAACAAAACATGGCAACAAAGAAAAAATTAAATGACCCCTATTCAAAATTCTGTATACCCTTAATTCTTAATACTGTGTATTGCCCCCTTTAGCATCAATGACAACGTGCAGCTTTTGTAATAGTTGTCTATGTGGTCCCAAATTCTTGCAGGTGGTATAGCTGCCCATTCATCTTGGCAAAATGCCTCCAGGTCATGCAAAGTCTTTGGTCGTCTTGCATGAACCGTACGTTTGAGATCTCCCCAGAGTGGCTCGATGATATTAAGGTCAGGAGACTGTGATGACCACTCCAGAACCTTCACCTTTTTCTGCTGTAACCACTGGAGGGACAACTTGGCCTTGTGCTTAGGGTCATTGTCGTGCTGGAAAGTCCAAGTGCGTCCCATGAGCAGCTTTCGTGCAGAAGAATGCAAATTGGCAAGGAAGTCTAATGTGATGTTAATTGGCAGTTGGCAATTCAGGTTATGGTGCATTACCACCACCTACTGATCTGGAGTGTGAAGACTCACAAGAAAGTGGAGTCAAACATCTGCTGAAGATAATGAAATTGGCGAAATTTCATAGAAAAGACATCACACGTCTCATGCAGGACTAAATGCTAAATTGAGGATACTTCTTGAACTTTAAAAGGTAGCTTACACTGTGGAGTTTACTTGTGAACAAACTGTTCTGTTTACATTTATTCTTGAGGTCTAATAAACATTTGGAATGTATTTCCTCCCCATTAATGGTACAATGATACATTTTGAAAAAATATCATTGCCCATATCACCCAGTTCTACTGGCAACCACCCAAAACACACTTTCATCACAGCAGTTTAAAAAAAAAAAAAAATCTAGTTTGCAATGCATCCTCAAAAAGATGCATCATTATTTACAAAATGTTTGATAATCAATAATTAATGATGGTTTGATATAGATCTATTACAAGTCTTCACTAAGTCATAAGCAATGAGACATCTTTTGTCTTATGTAATGCAGGCTCTACATTATCGTGCTCATTTCAGCACAGTCATGTTGTGGTTTCCACATGCTTGAACACTCAGCAGCAAAACGGTTATGAGCAGGGCAGCGTGATGCATTCAAAGCACAACAACACAAAACAGACGAGGTGGTGTTGTAAACATAAACATGCATATGCTTCATTGCTCTGCAGTACCGAGCTTTAGAGAGCTTGCAGGATGATATGCAAAATCCATCACGAACAAGGCTAACAAACAAAAGGGAATAGCACAAAATTGCACTTTTACTGGGTGATAGACTTTGCCTATATATCAGTCAGGCCTATTAACCGACCATTCTTTTAGGGTTGTGAGCTGATATTTTCTTATTTATTTTGTAATACTGGAAACATTTTATTTTCATGACTTTCAGTTCTGTAAATTGTTTTAGAATGTGCAATTTTTCGCCGATGCAGATAACAGCGCAATTTGGCAGCAGGGTGCCCAGTGTAGTCTGATTCCCGAATAAACGACTTTTATGAGCAATGTTCCCTCTTATTTTTGTTCTTGCTGAGCAAATCCTGTTTCTATTGGGCAGAACCTTCAGCCACTTGAGCAGGATTGTCTATACTGTGTATATACTGTAAATACTGTACATTATTGATGGTATCAATAATTTCACAATTGTTCGATATTTCAAAAGATATTTTAAATTTCAATACCACAGTAAAAATGGAAAATATGCTATTGAACACACTCCTTTATTTAAATGTAAATATTAATGTACATATTAACATATTAAATTAAAAGAATGGTATGTTGCCTTAGTGTTTCTCAATTAGGTAAACATTGTTTAATGATTTGAATTCAGGTGAACAGTCATAATATTATAGAAGCTTAAGTATAAAGTAAACTAAGAACAAAGTAGGCTAATAAAAACAGTCAGTGGCTTTCTTTTCAATTTTGTTGTTTGATTATTACTAACAACATAATAGACAGCGGCAAATTTATTAGGCTGCATTAGTGCATTTACACTGCAACGTCTTATGCACAGATCTGATATTTTGAGACATAAGCGGCTATTTATGTTAATCAGTCGTGGGACAGGCATTGACCATGGAGAACATCTAACCGTTTGGGTGTGCAGCTGCATTTCCACATTCACCAATAGCGCTTGTGCCTCACAGTAAATGTGGTTATTGTTATGTGTTGTTTCACGACTCAGTAAAGCAAATCTTGTTTCACACAAGATTTCACTCAAAGCTTCAAAAATGAATATTCAAATGGACTCCAGTTCAAACACTGAGCATGCCTTTAGCTCTAATACCAAAAATCTCTAGGTTTTCCCACACACCTTGGAGCCCACGAGCAGTGTGTGGATGCATGCGTGCAGCTTATGAACTGGTTCTTTTTAGTGAATCAAAAACATACAGTATGACCAGTGTAGTGCGGTTCCTGAATGAATGTCTCTTTTCACCTGACTGTCTTTTGTGTATCAAACACTTATTCATCAGTCAGAGCGGTTACTGAATTTCTTACTAGGCTATGACTTTTGTCATTTCCAACTCGAAATGAAATAAGAAGTGTTACTGTTAGGGCTGGGCGATGTGACAATGTAATTGGATATGTCTTACAAAGATCCCGATGCCGATTGCGAACAGATGATGATTGACAATATCGGGAAATGACAAAACCATGGATCTGGGTCGGGTCCTGGGTAGCTCAGTGGTAAAAGACGCTGGCTACCACCCCTGGAGTTCGCTAGTTCAAATCCCAGGGCGTGCTGAGTGACTCCAGCCAGGTCTCCTAAGCAACCAAATTTGCCCGGTTGCTAGGGAGGGTAGAGTCACATGGGGTAAACTCCTTGTGGTCACTATAATATGGTTCGTTCTTGGTGGGGCGCGTGGTGAGTTGAGCGTGGGTGCCGCGGCGGATGGCGTGAAGCCTCCACACGCGCTATGTCTCCGTGGCAATGTGCTCAACAAGCCACGTGATAAGATGTGTGGGTTGACGGTCTCAGACGTGGAGGCAACTGAGAGTCGTCCTCCGCCACCCGGATTGAGGTGAATCACTACGTGACCACAAGGACTTAAAAGCACATTGGGAATTGGGCATTCCAAATTGGGTGAAAAAGGGAACCCCCCCCACCCCCCATGTCTTCTGTTTATGTTTTTCGTGTTTCAATAAATGAATTACATTTTTAAACCAAAATCAATAAAGCAAAAAAAAATTCACCGACCCTCGTCAGGGGGTTTGACGATGTAATCGGATCTCGAGATTTTTTTTAAGGCAATTATCGCTAAAATATTTTTTACATATCACGCAGCCCTAGTTACTGTGTTATTGTACGGTTGTACTAAAGGCTCCTGACACTTCCGGCAGTGCAGTTTCTGACTGGCTGTTCACATTACAATGTGTAGTTACAGATACGCATTAGTTTTGTTGCAATCAGTGGACTTTTATAAGAGAATTAATGAATTAAATATGTTAACACATTTTTTGTTTACTTTTTTAGTTTTATTTAATATAGTTAGGATAAATTACTGGATTGCGTTTACACCTCTAAAAAGTCTTTGTAAATACACCTTTTACAAGAACTGTACTGCATTTCTGTTTGTTATATCTGATCTGCTGAAATCTAAAATTATCTCATCATTTGGAACACTCTGCTGAGGACAGTAAATGCAATAACTGCATTTCTTATTTCCAAATAATTCTTCCTTTCCGGAATCGTTAAATTTCTTGACTTTATTGATGGATAGTTCATACCTTCTGTTTTCAAATATTTTTGAGGAACTGTTTTTTTTTTTTTTTTTTACAGTAAACATTCCTCTGATTTTTTTAATTACGTGGGTGTCTTATTTGCTACGTTTAAATAATTTTAAGGGCCGGTTTCTAGATATCGGCATCGACCATTACTGACAGGTTGACCACTGAGTTACAGTGCACATTTTCTGTTTTCAAATCTTTCTTTTTGCATTTTGACAAAACACTGTATAAAATAAATATTCCACTTTTACATCTCAAAGGCTTTCATTAAAGTTGCATAATCCATCAGCATTATTTCACCCTGCTCTTGCCACTGGCCACTGGAATTTCATCACTAATTATTACAAAATGAAAAAAAAAAAAATTATGAGTTGGATATAACTTTCTAATTTACGTTGTATGCATTTTTGCATCACACTTTTTAAGTAAATTCAACTTATGGTCATTTTATGTCATCACAACTAGAAAACCTTTCTTAGATATACACAAATATATCGGCTCATTCAATTTTACTTAATGTATGTCACACGAATAAGATTTAGCAACTAGTAGCAAGTTATTTCAAATTAACATTTATATCACTGTTTCTGCTTAATTTACTTGGCTCTAAAGAAAATAACAACTAGGGTCAGGCATTAAACTTGATTCCTCAAAGAAGTGTACATGAGGCTGCACTTCAGGTATGCATATTCACATGCGCAAAAAACACATGGATTTAACAGGATCCAATTTGAACTCTTATGGAACATTAATCACTCTAATTATGACTTTACACAAAACAGCTATTTTCAGTAAATTGACATCAATAATACTAAAAATAACAAAAAAATCTCTATGAATTCTTAATAGCAACTAATTAAATGCCCACATCAGTTCCTTTTGACCAAACAAACATGCTTAAATTATTCAAGTGCAAGGGCTTACGGGTATTCCCCACAACCTCAGTTCTGTCCTTGATTGTTTGAGTTAGTAGTACTTAAAATCTTAATTTTATGGATGTATAAACTAAAGAAGTTCAAGGAACTCATGATTACTTATTTACTTTATGTAACTCTCTAAGTTAACTTTAAAGGGATAGTTCACCCAAAAATGAAAATTCTCTTCATTTACTCACCCTCGTGTCATCCCAGATAAGTATGACTTTCTTTCTTCAGCAGAACACAAACAAAGATTTTTAGAAAAATATCTCAGCCCTGTATGTCCTACAATGCAAGAGAACGGTGATCAGACCTTTGTAGCTCCAAAAAGGAAACATAAAATAATCCATACGACTCCATATGAATCTTCATAAGTGATATAACAGGTGTGGGTGAGAAACAGAACAATATTCAAGTCATTTTTTTACTCTAAATCGCCACTTTAACTTTCACTTTCAGATGTGAAAGTGAAACTAAACAGGCAACACATGTGACTTTGGACATGGATTAAACCACTGGAGTCATATGGATTACTTCTCTGTTTCCTTTATATGATTTTTGGAGCTAAAAAGGTCTGATCACCATTCATTTACATTGTATGGACCAACAGAGCTGAGATATTCTTCTAAAAATCATAATTTGTGTTCAGCAGATAAAAGAAAGTCATACACATCTGGGATGGCATGAGGGTGAGTAAATGATGAGAGAATTTTCATTCTTGGGTGAACTATCCCTTAAAAATAGTTTTGTGCTTCTTTTTATTTATTTTTTTGGTGCGCACTAATGAAAATTAAGTACAGCGAAACATTTTTATAAATATGTTCATTTCGGAGTAGAAGTGATTTATTTGTATATGTTATGGTTGTTCAGCCAACAAATCGTTTTGTTTCAGTGTAGCAGAAAACTGCAGTCTTGTTTTATTACATGCAAGTTCTCATCCACACATGCAACCTTTAAGACACAGTCACCCTGCCGTCACCCTTCCCTGCTCCTCTCTTTTGTCATTCTCTTCCGTCCTTCAGTTCGCCTGCCATAAATCCCATTGCTCTTCCTCTGTCAGCCTGACCTCTCGTTCTCTCCCCCATCCCTCTTATTCTTTTATCTTTTTCTGCCTCTCTCTGCTCATCACCGTCCTCTCTTCTATCTATCAGTCTCCATCATTGATGGAGTTAAGAGCATTGACCTGGAAGAGGTGATTCCCCAGTCTGGGACTGACACAGCACTAGGGGTACTGAAAAAACAGGCTGGCTTTGATAGTTTTAGGGTAGTCGAGGGGGGTGGGGGTCATTGATCCAGACTGTGAGAATATGAAGTTGCACGATATGAAAAAGCATTTGAATCTGTGAGAATCTGACTGAATGATTTCTGGTTAGGTCTTGAAATGAAAATAAATTATAATTATAAATCTTCAGATTATTAATTTATTGTATCTCATCATTTTAAAGTAATTGCACCTTTCAGATGCTGGTAGTAAAAGTAGTTTATACGGTAGTTTATTATTTCATTTGTAGTTTAGTGTTCAGTGAACTCAAGTTATGAGTACAGCTGGGTGGTAGACTGTTTTGAGCTACAATCCATTAGCCCAAAAAGCATGTTCTAGGGCTCCACTTTGCAGGACTTTCCTCTGGTGTCGTGGGAGTGTCGCATCCTCTAAGACAAACCACTCCCTCTGGTTTCTGGCTCAGTCCATCTCCATGGCAACAGAGAGGACATCAACCATTTAGTACTGAACATAGATTTAAACATGCGCAGCCATAAAGCGTGATGATATTAACATCCAAAGCATAAAATAAATACGACACTGCAGACCTGAGGCTTATAAAGCCTTTAGACTAGCATCCCCCATCACTCCTCCTGTCAAAGCTGTAAGGAGCTGCAGAAACCATTAGCTCTCCAGGAGACCTATGCAACTATAGCCGAACTGATTAGTGTGGGCTATGCAGGGGACAAGAAGAGGAGGAGGTTGACATTTGGTCTTCTGAGGGAGCGTATGTGTGTGTGCATGTCTAAAATGCAAACAGCCCAGTTCACACTGTCAAACAGGGTCACTGAAAAGAGGAAGCACACCCAAACACACTCAAGAAACACTCTATTTACTACTAAAAAGTTGCATATAGCCTCACTACACCTGGCTAGCCCATTCAACAATAAAGAACTACAGACTAAAGGGCTCAAAACATAAACTGTGGAAGCATGTGAACACTTTGTGCTACACAAGCTTGATTTCACTGATCATTTCAAATTGTAATTCATAATGCAACGCAAATACGTGTTGGATTCTGAACATGGCCATAAGACTAAACTGTCCAGTAGGGCTGGGTAAAAAAAAAATGAAATAATTACATTTTCTGATTAAACGCAATCTTCATTTGAATGATCCTCATTATGTTGATCTTGTTAACAGGCCAAAAAGAATAGGGAGTAGAGAGAGAGAAACTACATAAATAACGAGAATCTTAAAGATAACTTTTCATTTCCCTATTTTGATATCCAAGCTGTTTGACTGACAGGTGGCTTATGTGTGTGTGCTTTATGTGTGCATGCTCTGAGAGCACTCACGGAGTTGTGGAAATGCAGATACTTGCCTAAACAATAAAATCCACTTTTAAATTCTGTGAAAATGCCAGCCTTGGTTAGTTATGACAAAAGTGAATGTAAACATTGGAACAAAAAAGCAGATTTGTATCAAAATATTGGACTTGAAGTGTAAATGCAGCCTAAAAGCTGTCGCACACTGGACGAGAAGCACCATGCCGCGTCATGCCACAGCTTTGCACTGCACAAGTATCAAACACAGGGCACGTCGATGCAGCTGAGGTGGCAGACAGTACTCACAAAAGTTACCAAGGTTTTTCCCTTCTTCAAGAATAAACAACGCTAGAGTCATTTGATAATGATATGGGTCGAATTTTATGGAAAATATGTGAGTTGTGCTCCGTGGTGCGTCAGAAATTTGAGCAACCACCGGAGTCGTAGCTGGATGCTGCCAACAGACGCTGAGCGGCAGCGGCGGTGTGCGTATGTAAAGAACTTCACAGCGGAAGGGAAGAAGAACACAGGGAAGCGGGTTTTCCAGGCTCAGGTAAGACTTTTAATCAGCCACTTCATCAGCTTCACAGGCACGTAGTCACTTAAACACATCAGCTTCACAAACACAACAGATTAAACGCAACAGCTTCAGAAGCACCATGGCCTTCCTTGTGCCAGACTCTCTCTCTCCTCTGCTGGTGGCGTGGCTGCTTATATGCCGCTCTCCCCATGCTCACTGGAATTAGAGGCAGGTGTTAAACATAACCTAGCTCAGGTGCAAGCGCCCTTACCGCTTTCTCTCTCTCCGGATGGACACCTGACCACGCCCCTGCTGCCACAGCGTACCTTCATTGAAAACAGTTTTTAGAATGTGCCATGTCGTCTGCCAGATACGTCTGGTGTGCGACCCCTTTTATACACCTGCCGATGTTTAGTTTGTCGTTAATATTATTCAAACTTGAAAACCAGGGCCTGGGTCTCCAGGGCCTACCATCCCTGGAGTCGCGAGTTTCAATCCAGGGCGTGTTGAGTGACTCCAGCCAGGTCTCCTAAGCAACCAAATTGGCCCGGTTGCTAGGGAGGGTAGAGTCATATGGGGTAACATCCTCATGGTCACGATTAGTGGTTCTTGCTCTCAATGGGGTGCGTGGTAAGTTGTGTGTGGATAGTGGAGGGTTGCATGAGCCTCAACATGCTGGGAGTCTCCGCAGTGTCATGCAGAGCGAGCCAAGTGACAAGATGCGCGGAATGACGGTCTCAGAAGTGGAGGCAACTGAGAACTGTCCTCCGCCACCCAGATTGAGGCAAGTAACTGCGCCACCATGAGGACCTACTAAGTAGTGGGAATTGGGCATTCCAAATTGGGAGAAAAGGGGATAAAAAAAAAAAAAAATAGAAAAAAAAAAAAAAAAAAAAAAAAAAATATGAGACCCAGCCAAGACCTTGAAAGTAATATTGTCTACTTAAAAATAATTGAGACATGGTGAAACACTTTAAGGTGAAGTGTGTAACTTTTTTTAAAATATGTTCTAATATCCCAGTTTATTGTTTATTAACAACTATAAGTAAGCCATTTGTGGGTTTACCTGGCCCTACTGAGCCACCCAGGAATGATCAAAACATTGATGTTTATATTTTGAGCAGTTCACTCAGCTCCACCCATCCCTTTCTATCTCAAACTATAGCGGGAGTTTGGGGCATGGCAACTTGCAGTAAACTGTTCAGCCAGGAGAATATGACTGTGACGTGTTACAGCAAAAAAAGTGTGTTTCTTTAAAAATGCAGTTCACTTTTAAACATGCTTGCAGTATTGTTTATTTATCTCTTATGTCTGTAAAATCCACTTGTAAAATGCTAAAAAAAATAATAATAATAATAATAATAATAATAATAATAATAATATATATATATATATATATATATATATATATATATATATATATATATATATATAAAATGTCCGGTAACAAATCTGACTGGCTGGTAAATTTGTTCATCTACCAGCCACCTTGGCTGATGGGCTAAAAAGTTAATTTCGGACCCTGACAACATCCATTCTACATGTGATTAGAATGAAATGTTTCTGTTTTTGTTGTTTTTGATTAACAACGAAAAGAATATTAACAATTAAGTATATTAAATGAGACACTATTCAATAACAAATGGATTGCGTGGATCTCATCTATGGACACATCACACAGAACGAATAAAACCAAACTTTTAGCCTACTCGCAGTGAAAGGTTCTCAGTGCAACACTTCTTCGCCACTATGCTACTCAATCGCTGGTGAGTAAAATCTGAAATCTAAAAACATTTACCAGCCAGTGCATCGCTAAACATTCACATTTTTATTTCCATTGCGAAAGATTTGGTCATATATGTGGTAGGGATTTGCATTGAGGCAGGGCTCTACTGTGTGAAATGCGGCTGAAAATTACTGTGTGCGACTGTGTATTTAGGCGCACCGGTGCGAGTGACCTGACTGAAGTAGGGGTGGGAGAAAAAAAATCTATTCTCCAATGAATCGATTCTGAGAACGCACAGGGAAGTGGTGCTTATGTGCATGCCAGAGACAGATGTTAGAAACGCACGCATATCCTAAAGCCAAGCGCATCCTACAAAACTGATCGCAGACTGGATGTATCAACCACACATCATTCGTCTCCTATTGAAACTACGAACCTGAAATTAATTCACAAACTCACGCACATGGCAATGAGAGAGTTGATTTCATGATTGGCCTACATGTCAAAAAAACAACAAGAAATACGAGCTTGTGTCCATCATTGCACTAATTTGCACAACTTGGGGAAAAAAGAACACCTGAAAATAATGATGAGACAGCAGTTCGGGAGCCGTGGGTGATGTTTATTCTCTAATTATTTTTTGTCTGCTGCTTCCCAATGTCTTTTACTCCTCTTGCGCTCTTTCATTTGCTGTTGCACATTGCCGGTCTCCTGCTCGCCGGGAAGAGTGCGCACACCTGACGGCTCGTTAGATAAATGTTAAGCAGGTAAGACTTCTATTCACAGAGCGAACAGATGGAACAGCACATACGAGATGCTTGATAATTTGTTTTAAATAATAATCCTGCTATTTGTGCCACTTTATCACCTGTGGTGAGGAAAGGAGAAGCTGACATCTGAACTTTCACAGAAGCAGATGTCTCATGTATCAACCTGGAGCACCAAACTTTAGTTACAGTTAAAATAAAAAATAAAAAAGCTTTGAATAGATTTATTCTAATTAAAAATATAATACTATTAAATCAGATTGATTAACAATGCTTTAAACCTATAAAAGTTCAAAGTTCTCTAGCTAGCGTTAGCATTGCTCTTCTTCCTGTATTTTAAGCACAGATGTTACAGTGTTGTTAGATGCTATACTGCCATCTTTTGACATGGATCAGCATGCTCGTCTCTACTGCCCCCATCAGCTTTGGAATATCATTTGCATCTGGAAAATGTCAGAGTTTGAGGTCATTTTTAAAGTTATTTATTACTCCTATTATATAATTGCTTTGCCTAAAAACAAACATCAGAAATCAAGTGAACATGCTTCTACAGTTAAGGACTGATTATTATTGTCCCTCATATCAAAAATCTTTGGAGACTGTCTACGTTTCATGTTATTTCTAAAGACAGTTATTACCTTTATTAGAGAACTGCTTGGTGTAAAATTATCTAGCAATACAGAATGTTATGGTAAAGGAAAGATTAGAATTGTTTTTGATGATCAAATTTAGCCTGCCCATGAATACTGTATTTGAAGAACTCATTTTATTTCCAAGCAACCAACGTCATGGTTTGCACAAAATCCACAACAATCGCTGTGCCAAGCTACTTTCCACTAAACGAATGAAGATGTAGATGCCTTACTGTTACCTATGTTTACCAATGTTTTTGCCTTTGCTGGTCTTTCTGTTTTCTTGCTTGAAGCAAGTTGCTTCAGACCTTTTTTTGCTTCTTCGGCAGTTCAGCTACTAGCTCTCCCTGCTAAAGCACGATAAATAAGTATGTTCCATTGTGTTCTGTCACCATGACAAATTCCTTGTGTAAGCATACTTGGCAATAAAGCTCATTCTGATTCTTTTCGCTCTTCATGTCACCAAACAACAATGTTCTAAGCATAACCAAGGGTATCTACACAGGAAGCAGCCAATGAGCGTGAGGATTCTCTTCTTCAACGTTTAGTGAAACACCGCGGGTCATGTGATTTCAACATGGCGAAAAACATTGAAGGGGGTGACCCGCACCATGTAGAATAAAACATTTTTATTGAAGGGGGTGACCCGCACCATGTAGAATAAAACATTTTTTTATAGAAACTATTAAGAGTACAGTCTTCATCTCATGTGAGTGTACACCATTCAGATCACTCTTCACAAAAACACAATTCATTCGTTAATGTGTAAAACTTTTTAAATTGGCTCTAAACTACTGAATGCACCTTTAACATATTCAGTTGAATTATTTAATTTACAGTTTTGTGTTTTGAAAACCAATATTTATTTTCTTTAATTTATTTTCTAAATGTAAAGAGGTTAGTGTTTATCAATTTTTATGATGACAATACTGCCATACAAAGGCTGTTAATACACTGTACACCAACAAAACAGTTTACATTTATGCATTTGGCAGACGCTTTTATCCAAAGTGACTTACAGTACACTTATTACAGAGACAATCCCCCCGGAGCAACCTTGAGTTAAGTGCCTGTGGGGATCTCAAAACCTGGTTATAGTTGAGCGAGACCTGTCTGTCACAGAGCAACTTACAGTCTTAGAACCCCAATTTTGGTCAAATGTGAAGTTACTGTGTTTTGCTTTTGTACGGAAGAATAATCAATAGGACATTTTTTTGATGTATCAGGAATCCTTTTGAAATCGGATCGTGACTCCCAGAATTGGAATCGGATCGAAACGTGAGGTGCCTAAAGATTCCTGACCCTAGACTGAAGCTCATGAAATGTTGTATAGTACAATCGGAATAAAAATTACAACTCCCAAATGCATTTACACTTCACAATAGTTATGTTTCACACTGCGATTGGCTGCTTTTCATCCCTTCAGTCAACCAAGCAGACACAAAAAAGTTGTGTGAGATGTTTTAGTCAGCTTGAATGAAATGAAAAGCATCAAATTTTACTTTAAAAGTTGATGCTAAAACAAAGCCTGGCCAACTGAAATATGCAGCATCTGATTGTTGTACATTGGGTGACAGGAACATCATTTGTTTTCAGCAATGCAGATGTCAATTTAGTAGGGCTGGGACGATTCATCGACGTAATCGACATCATCGATTACAGAAATACGTCGATTTGCATAACATGCGTCGGCACGTCGCAATGGAGTAATTAAAATGGCAGCGCCCGGTTTAAGTATGGATTCCCCTGAAGAACAAGCTGCAACTAAAAAAAACTCACCTACGGTCATCTAAAGCGTGGGAGTATTTTAGCCAGAGACCCAACAATGTGGTGCTGTGTAAGCTATGCAAATTGGAAATGGCTTATCACAGCAGTACAACCGCCATGAATGAACACTTGAAGCAAAAGCATCCCAGAGCGCTTTGTCAAGACGGCAGCAAGGCAGCACCGTAAGTCCTGTTTACATTTTGTCCCCACCCAAGCATGACATATTAGTATTACAACACGTGTTTCTGTTGTAAATGTCTAAATGTTTCCTCATCGCCCCCATGTTAAAAGTCATTTCTGCACCGCTGCTAACGTAGGGTAACCATACGTCCTTTTTTTCCCGGACATGTCCTCTTTTTCGGACCTTAAAAAATGTCCGGGATTCGGCTTTAGTTGCATTATGTGCATCTGGTCTAATACTTAATTGTGTGTGCGTGCATATTTGCATTGCTTTAACCCCTCTTTGTAAGTCAAGCCTTCTTGCACAATTGGTCAATTATAAGAGACTTGCAGCAACTATTGGCCAAATTCCTGCCTGTCAATCTCTCCGCGAACGGGCAAAGCACTGTTGTGTTCAGCATCAAACAGCTTGACAGAAGCAGCAAATGACAGCTGAGTGGAAACAATGCCCATACAAAAGTTTTTTTTTTTTTAAATTTACAGAAGATTTGCAAAAAAAAAATCCCATGCTTTCGTCCAGGTCGAGATCCGTGGGAAGCAATATGTATGACATGTAAAGCTGGCACTTATGTGTCAGTTGCTAATAAAGGTGCAAGTGATTTAGAAGCACACATTAGCTCTGTGAAGCATAAAGGGTCAGCAAAAGGTGAAAGTTCATCAGGTAAATTAACGGACTACTTTTTGTGACCAGGTAAAATTATCACATTGCTTCATTTTCCATGGCCATTCAAAATAATAGTAATAGTAAATGAAGGTACACTCATGGCATCAAATATTTTATTTCAGTACATGGACATTCAAAAGAATGTTGGAAATGTTTATTTATTTATATATATTTATGTTATGCTAATAGAGTGTCTTTTTCACTGTATTAAAGTTTGCATTCATAGTAACACATAGTTTGCATGCATAGTTGCAGAATAATGCCCTGCATTTGTTTGTGTTTAAGAGAAGACGATTTAATAAAATATTGAAATATTAATGAGACAAGTTTTGTATATTTATTTTGGGTTAATTAATTGTTATATTAATCAAGTAATAATTATAAAAAATCTTTAGAATAATCGGCAAATTAGTCGTTAGATTAATCGACTAATCGGCAAAAGAATCGTTAGATTAATCGATAAAAAAAATTATCGTTAGGTGCAGCCCTACAATTTAGAGTTCTTAAATATATTTAAGAGGACCACACTTCAAAGACTGAACATTGTGTTTTTGTATATTGTATATATCACAAGGTGAAACATGTTAACATGATCTGCTGTTGTTTTTATTTTGTTTTGCTGACAGCCTGTCAAATTAACAGAAAATATTCAATGTGATTTATAAGAATTAATACTCCTTTAATGACTCACACTATGTTCCTGAATTTTGTCATAATTGATGAGCTCAGTTTTCTCATGCCTTTTTGTGCATGTTTTATTGTGGCACATTACCGTTACCATTACCATCTCTAAAAAAAAAAAAAAAAAAAAAAAAAAACTATGCTCCTACATTTTTTACTGTGCTCCTAAATTTGTTTAATTAATAAGTGCTCCTAAAACAAATTTAAGCGTAGAGCCCTGGAAGGTGTGTGTGTGGGGTGGGGGGGGCACATACACATATGTACATGTCTATGTACATATAGGCCTTTTTGGCTGCTGCATTGCGGCTCACTGTTGTTCCAGTGTCTTGCATATTAATTATTATAGACTGTTATAACTTCATCTGCTACAAAAAGTACAAAACATGGCATAATCAAAGCATAATGCGTTATATTTTGTCATTATGTTAAGGCTCGCTGGCCAACTCAAAAGTCTGCTCAGAAAGCACATCTCTCTGCACTTCTTTCAGGTTAGCATAATTATCCTAGTAAGAGTGAACTACTGTTTTCATAGTGGCTGGCTGAACTGTGCATTAGCAAACCACAGTTGGCATGACCGGAGACACGACAACATCACGTTTTTAATACGTTGAAAACAGTTTTAAAGACCCTGTGTTCTGTTCTATTCAGCTGCACTCCGGCCTAAAGCGGTCTGTCTTATCTCGTATCTAAATAGTTGCACTGAGCATGGATTCCTACAATATCAGTTATTAGTCAAAGTGAAATGAGACAACATATCGTGTTATCAACCTCACCCTTGTTCAAATACAAGAAATCTACTCAGATTGGCTTTATTCAGATACCTAGGATTCCTATAACAGGATACGCAGAAAGCTACAGTATTTAATAAATTCGCACCTGACTATAAGCCGCACCGGGTCAAAATCGCGTTGTTGAGAGAAAACAAAAAACACATAAGTCGCATCTGTGTATAAGTCGCACTGACAGAGGTTGCATGAGGCAGGCACTAGGACCCGGAAGCTGCCGCACGACCGCCATTCACTGGTTCAGATGTCAAACGCGCTCCATGGACATTACCCCAGGATTTACGCATCGTATCACTGTTTTTGGGCTTGTTTTAAATGGGATAATTTGCTTTAAGTAGTTGTGTGTTGGCCTGTCGTGATTATTAAATAACCGTCTGATCATGGTTATTTGATCTAACTGCATTTATCTGAGACAGCCGCGATTATTGGGCATCAAATTCCAATCACATTTTAATGCCCAAATAAGGGAATTTTAAGCAAATATACTGTATAAATGCTATGCATGGCATTTGCGTGTCATTCAGTTGAACTCCGAGTCTGAGTGTCACTAAGCCGCACCGCCGAGGTAAACCAGCTCCTATCCTGAAGAGCGCTTGAAGCACGCTGATGCACACGCAGTCAGCAGAGGCTCGTGCCAAACTCCTGCGAAAATATAAACAAACAAGTATAAACTGTGAAAGTGAATGCAAAGCACTCCGGATTCACTTTAAATGATCGTGTAATGGCAAATGTTCCTGGTTCATATACACAGTGTTAATAACACACAATGACACAGAGGAGACACATGCTTACTCTATTTCTGTGGAGTGATAAAATTATGAAACAAAATCTCAGAGGTTTTGACAAATAAGGGCTCGTGGGTTTAATCAGAGCATTAAAATAACGTGAAAGTGAAGAAATTAAGAAATAAATATTTTACTATTGCATAATCTAATAAAAATTTAATGTAAATATAATAAAATATATATAAAAATGATATTACATTTTTTATATAAAAAATTCAAAAATAGGGGGCCTGGGTATCTCAGCGAGTAAAGACGCTGACCACCACCCATGGAGTCGCAAGTTCGAATCCAGGGCTTGCTGAGTGACTCCAGCCAGGTCTCCTAAGCAACCAAATTGGCCCGGTTGCTAGGGAGGGTAGAGTCACATGGGGTAACCTCCTTGTGGTCGCTATAATGTGTGGTTCTCGCTCTCGGTGGGGTGCATGGTGAGTTGTGTGTGGATGCTGCGGAGAATAGCGTGAAGCCTCCACACGTGCTATGTCTACGCGGTAATGCGCTCAACAAGACACGTGATAAGATGCGCGGATTGACAGTCTCAGACGTGGAGGCAACTAAGATTCGTCCTCCGCCACCCGGATTGAGGCGAGTCACTACACCACCACGAGGACTTAGAGAGCATTGGGAACTGGGCATTCCAAATTGGAGAGAAAAGGGGAGAACATTTTTTTCTAAAATATAAGAGTTCAAAGTGTAAATGCAATATTGACCAAAAACTGAAGTTGATCAAAAAGAGAGACATATTTTAAGTATTTAGACAAAACTTGTCATTCATCAGAAAAAAGCAATTTATATGTCAATTACTCGCGAAAGCCCTTAATGAGACAATTAATCATTACAGCCCTAAAACAGACAATTAATTGTCAGCCAAATTTCAAAATCGTGACAGCCCTAGTCATGTGTAACAGTTTCTCATATTCTTTTTATGTTTCATGAAAGAAACGTGACAAGTAAGCCACATCTGTTCATAACATCTGTAACTCTATGCAGTGCACAAATAAACAGCTTTTAGCCTGTGAGTAAAACAATACACCTGCTATATTCTCATACATTAACATCAGTGACTGTGGATATTTCTGATATTTGCAACCCTCTTTGCAATGTATTAATTAACCAGTTCACTGACTGAATGTTTTTACTACGAGTGTGATGAAATGTCATTTTATGGGCATGTGAGGAGTTGTGTTTGACAGTGGTCTAGAGTTTGTTAGGACAATAATGTTATGATGGGAAAACATTTAAACTGGTTGCAATAAGTACTTTGTACTTATTATATTCTGCAAAATATTCTGAATTGGCAACTTTAAAATGCTTCTACCATCTCTATGATGGTTTCATCTGTTTTGGTGCACGTTTGTTTGACCAGCCGACATCAGTTACGTATAAATGATGTATATAGGTTGCTTCAGACTATAAGTCGCAGGACCTTTCAGATGATGAAAAAAACATGACTTATATTCCCGAAAATATGGTAATAGTCTCTATCTTACCCTCATACAGTCTCGAGGTCTGCACAGGCCTTAAAATGAAACCCGAACGCAATCCGTACCCGAGGCCGTGTGGCCCAACCCTACACGGCCCGAATGATACCGTCAGATTTTAAGCCCGAACACGACCCGAACCTGCTCACTACCTAACTTCTTCTAGCAAGTACTGCTGCAATAGGCTATAATATATGTAAGCATATAGGCAACATTCGTAACAGTACTGAAACTGTAAACACTGAAAACAATCTAGACGCAGCGCAAAGAATGAAACAGAGCACAGTTGTCTTTCTTTTTAACTTGACATGGTGTTTAAAATATGCCTGTCCTGCACGAGACGCTGAAGAAAAAGCGAGACGCAGTGCAAATTTCAAAGACATTCGTCCAGCATGTGTTTACATAGGAAAACAATGGGAAAACAGAACAGACGTGCGCAAAAACACGTTTGGTGTGAACGGCCCCTAACTCGTCCATTCGCATGTGTCAGTGAGTGAGAGCGCGTGCACGGACAAGTTTGGTAAGCCGGTTTATTTTTTCATTCATACAAACCCGAACCCGACCTGAACCCCTACTTGAAAAACTGACCCGAGCCCAGCCCGAAACCCACTGGGTTCTCGGGTCCCGCCGGGTCGGGTTGCAGACCTCTAATACAGTCTATGTACTTTTTAAGGAATATTCTAGGTTCAATACAAGTAAAATTGAATCGACAGCATTTCTGACATAATGTTAAATGTAAAATAATTTTGACTCATCCCTCTTTTTTTTTTTCTTTTTTTTTTTTAAAGGCAAAAATTGAGGTTACAGTGAGGCACTTACAATGGAAGTGAATGGGGACAATTTTTTGAGGGTATAAAAGCAAAAATGTGAAGTTTCAGCTGGATCTCACATAAAAATAAAAAGTGTGAGCCAAATTTTCTTTAGGCGAAATCGGTATATGTTGACCGAATTTTAAAATACTGCCCCCAGAGGCTAAAGCGGTAAGTGTTTTAGAGCATATAAACAAGTGTGACATCCATTTATATCCAGGAGAGGTCACCAGAAGCCAGTTGTAAAGACAGTTGTTTTCAGCTGTACAGGGTGTAAAACAGAGAAATGCTTATTTTATTTAATCTATCACCCAACCAAAATCCAAATGTAACCTTAACCATTAGTACAGACAAAATGCAATGTTAGGGGTAAAAATGCAACCTTCATTTCTAATCGTTCAATTTGCTCAGTTAAACCAATTTCATACACTGACCTGCAAACACATCAAAAAGTTACTTTGTTCATAATTGAAGAAGTACAAAAACCTTCTTAACTTTACATTTGTGTCTATAGTGACTAGATTCACAACTTTGGACAGCCACCTGTACCGCATCGCCATTCAGTATTAGCATAGTAAATGTTATATCTCCCAAAGCTATTATGCCAGACCTTAAACTGAAGGCCAACTGGCAGTGAATTGGAAAGCACAAAAACTAGACTCCTAATTTAAATATCAGTTATGTTAATGTATCAATGTCTCATAAATGTACTGAGAAAACATGCTGATCAGTAATCGATGTAACGATATTTTATGCCATTTGTAATTTTAATGTTTGCAGATTGGCCCCATTCGCTTCCACTCTAACCCAGAGTTTTGCTTTTTTATTTATTTATTTTTTTTAAGAAAAGGAGGGATGAGTCAAAAAATTATTTTGGTGGTAATCAACATTATTCCACAAATGCTGTCAATTGAGCTTAACTAGTGTTGAACCCAAAATATTCCTTTAACTTGTAACTTTCTGATAACATTATGACTGATTATGATGCTAAAATGCTGTATATCAGGTAACATCTTTAAATGCATATACAGTAAGTGTTGGAGTTGTGAGTTTGCAATCTCAATGGGTATACAATTCATTACAGACCTTATGAAGTTACTACGCAAGCACCCTAGTCACCTCTAGTCACCCTTTAAGTGAGGTGCTGGATGTTTTTAAACCTAGTAAACCCTGACAGTGAAAAAGCAATTCAATCCAAAGTGTATATGACTTGCTGTGAATGTGTACATACTTTTGAGCGATCCCGAAACTTGACGCTAAGTCTTCTGCTTCCTAGAATGGAAAGTGCACGGAGAATGTTAGGTTTAGTGAGATGCACAAATATACACCTAATTTCTGTTAACACGCACAGGCGGCAAAACGCTAACAGCATGTGAATGTGTCCCATGGGGCACGTTACAGTGACACGAGAATACACACCACTGAGCAAGACAGCTGGGAAATGGCGCCAAAAAGGATCCATGTTTTCTCTCTCCTTTCACTCTCTTTTGTGCATGTGCAAATACATACACACAAAGGCAGACTTCACCCTCTCACGTGACAGCCGAATCACAACAATGCAGTATTAGGCCAACAGATCAATACATGTGAGCATTACATTCAATCTGAGTCTGAGTATACCTACAGTACAAAACTCCTGCAAACAAACAACCTCAGACAGGAATAAACAGCCAAAGGTCTCTAAAGAGTCACCACAGACACAAATACACACTCAAACCGACAGGAAATGTTGCCTGAGGTGCTGAATAGCAGGGGGACACCTGTCACACACACTGTGGGTGTCTCGTTTCCCTCCTCCTCCTCCTCCTCTCCAATGGAAGGATTAAATATCCAGACCGTTTGTGCAGGACCAACAGATGTCTGCCTCAAATCTGACACAGCCTGGCCTGCAATCTCAGTACATTAAGCCAACAAAAACCCCATGACCTCACACTCCAGAGCTTTTTTTTTTCCCTATTACCAAACTAAATACACTCTCAAATCCATTTTCGGCTAAGCCTCTTCATATTTTCTCTTGTATATATATTCAAAACTAAGGGTACGTTTACACGACAACGATGTACTAAAAACAGAAAAGTTTTTCCTTTGCGTTTTTGAAAAGTTTCGCATACAGACGACAACGCTGTCAAAACAATCCCCGTTCACACGGATCCGTGAAAACGACTAAAAACGCTGTATTATGCACGCCAGGCCAGTAGCTGGCGATGTCACTTTGTAAAGAAACACTACGTGCCTGCGCACATAAGCATTCTTCCACAGAGCGGTGAATACAAACAATGAAGATGGCGAAAGCGTCGAGCAATTTTGTCTGGATGGACGATGACGTTATTTTATTACTACAATTAATTTGCTGGAGAAGCGTCAATAAAGTCAAAATCTTGAGCAGCAAAAACACAGTCCTGTAGTCCGCAATTGTAGTTTTGAAGTACTCAATTTGAGATGTATAATTATCAATAAGAATACTGGTGTCTGTGCAAATAACAATAATCAACTATTTATTCATTTGGAGTGTTTTGTATAGAGTGTGAACATTGTACAGTAGACAGAACCTGCAATTTGAAAATCTTGAAATTAATGTATGGATTCAGATGGGAAAAATGTATTTGTATTTTAAATGTTATTTATTTATTTACTTAATTTTATTTGATGTACCTTTACCCTGCAATTCATTCACCCACCACTTATGTATATAGCCTATAGACAGATATGTGATGCCATGTACAGTATTCAGTGATATGCTTAGAATATGAAAACATGAGGCAGTGAAAATGCATGTTAGATCCAGTGTACACAAGACCTCACTCACCGTCAGAAGATATCCAAATATCAGAGTTCTGTCTGATATCCAAAACCAGTCAACATCAACAGCTTGTTATGTTAACTTACTCTTCCACCAGCCCAAGAGTCAGCAGGGGGAATACAGAAGAAGGCAGGAGACGAAGTAATGGTAAAAATGAGCAGAGTTTATTGAATAATCTTGAGAGTTCAGTCTATAGGCATGCGCGCGAGTACTTCAAAACAACGCGTGAGACATTCAAAACTACAATGGCGGACTACAGGACTGTGTTTGTGCTGCTCAAGGTTTTGAGTTTATTGACGCTTCTCCAGCAAAGTGTAGATTTACTGCATCACTACTACGACCAGCGATCACCATCTTCATTGTTTGTATTCACCGCTCTGTGGAAGAATGCTTATGTGCACAGGCTGTTTCTTTACAAAGTGACATCACCAACTACTGGCCTGGCATGCATAATACAGCGTTTTTAGTCCTTTTTGCGGATCCGTGTGAACGGGGATCGTTTTGACAACGTTGTCGTCTGTACGCGAAACTTTTCAATCACACAAAGGAAAAACGTTTCTGTTTTTAGTACATCGTTGTTGTGTAAACGTACCCTAAGTGAACAAGCACTGACACTGCCGGAACAGCAAGGCTCAGGTGTTTCAAAGTAAAAATTTACCAGAACACAAAAACAAATGGTCTCACAGGGAACAGAAACCACATAATAAACATAATTCATTATAAAGAAATAGTTCACTTAAAAATGACAATTTTCTCATTTACTCCCCCTCATGCCATCCCTGGTGTGAACGACTTTCTTTCTTCTGCAGAACACAAATGAAGATATTTAGAAGAATATCTCAGCTCTGTAGGTCCATAACATGCCAGCAAATGGTGACCTGAACTTTAAAGTTCCAAAAAGCACATAAAGGCAGCATTAAAGTAATCCATAAGACTCCAGTGTTTAAATCCATTTATTCTGAAGAGATATAATAGGTGTGGGTGAGACACTGATCAGTATTTAAGTCCTTTTTTACAATAAATGTCCGCCTTTGACCAGCCCCGACTAGTAGGTGGCAATATGCACGAAGAACACAAATTGGCAAAAAAAAAAGTGAAAAGTGAAAGTGTAAATTATTATAAAAAATGACATAAATATTGATCTGTTTCTCACCCACACCTATCATATCACTTCTAAAAACATGGGTTTAACCACTGGAGTCTTATGGATTACTTTTTTTGGAGCTTCAAAGTTTTGGTCACCATCCACTTTCATTGTATGGACCTTCAGAGCCGAAAAACTCATCTAAAAATCTCCATTTGTTTTCTGCATTAGAAAGACGTGCATCAGTGAGTAAATGATAGAATTTTCACATTTCAGATAGGCACTGCATGTCTCTTCACATTACTGAAGTGTGTAACAATACATTAAAGACCCCAAACTGACAGGAATACACAACATTATATGCAAGAGCTGAAGGGAAAACGCCTCAGAGTTTTGTGTGTCAGATTATCGCCTCCAGGACAAACTTGTACGAGTCACCCGACGACAAATTGCCTGCCTATTTTAAAACGTTTCTTTTGACGTAAATTGACACAAAATATGAAGGAATATGTGGGACTTCTGAACGAAAAATGAAGTTAATCTAGTCAGAACCGCGTCCTCGGGGCAGCTGAAATGTGCAAAACTGATACGGCCAACGGCCGGCGCTCGCGTAGAATATGAAGCGCTCTGCGCGCTCTCACTCAGTGACAGCTCAAGACTCTCCACTTCACGCACATTATGGGACAGGAAAAGCGCACCTTAAATGCTATTCTGTGCGTTTTAAAAATGCATACAACACCGCACGTAAATTTTAACTGATGTGAGATGTCACAGAAACAGGACGGCGCTAATAATTTTGAAATTGTGCTCGTTCACAAAGTGAATTCTGTTAGCTGCATGCTATAATCAAACGAATGAACGCCGTTAGACTTGCCAATTGTCCATTTTGAATACTTAATGAAAATAAGTCGTACACGTCTTTAATTCGCCTGGTTAGAAGTGTATTTGAACAACAAAGCCTGCTGTCAAAACATGACACATTTGTCCACAACATACTGTTTAGTCACATATTACCAATTGAACTTTCTTAAATATGCCAACACACTCTTACCT
>NC_059382.1:32392500-32422500 GCF_019703515.2 Myxocyprinus asiaticus | reverse complement strand
AACTTCCCCCCGAACAAAACAAACAGAAAAAAGAAAAACGTGCGCATTAACCCCGCGCACGACAGTGCCAACCGGCGCCAATCCCTCTAAACTCAAAGAGTCCATGTACGCCTACGAGAGCCCCTGCGACAACTTTGCCATTGGATTGCTCAATTTTGCCTCAAAAAATGTTTAAGGCAAAATTACATAACATCAAATATTTTGTAAAACAAACCCCAGCCAATAGGCAGAATAAACACAGAGAACATGTAGACTCATTCACAGAATTGTCTTGAAGGTGTGTTCCTTCACAAAACAAATTCCAGCCGATATAAGTTTCCTCGGTCAGACAAACGAATCTTCAGTGAGCCAGCTGATGAGTGCAGCAGATGACGTAATCATTCCAATGTCTCACGAAAATACTCCACAATTCATACTCCAGCCAGCAGGAGGCACAAGCACAAGGAACTGACAGATTCATCCATAAATGTCCCGAAGTTGTGTTATTTAATAAAACAAGCTCCAACTGCTAGGCGGAACCAGCACAAAAGGAAACGAAACACGCATCCCGGTTCCTCGGATGGTCAAGAGTCAATTCACTCGGAGGCCGCATAAAAGTACAGGTGCATCTCAATAAATTAGAATGTTGTGGAAAAGTTCATTTATTTCAGTAATTCAACTCAAATTGTGAAACTCGTGTATTAAATAAATTCAATGCGCACAGACTGAAGTAGTTTAAGTCTTTGGTTCTTTTAATTGTGATGATTTTGGCTCACATTTAACAAAAACCCACCAATTCACTATCTCAAAAAATTAGAATACATCATAAGACCAATAAAAAAAAACATTTTTAGTGAATTGTTGGCATTCTGGAAAGTATGTTCATTTACTGTATATGTACTCAATACTTGGTAGGGGCTCCTATTGCTTTAATCACTGCCTCAATTCGGCATGGCATGGAGGTGATCAGTTTGTGGCACTGCCGAGGTGGTATGGAAGCCCAGGTTTCTTTGACAGTGGCCTTCAGCTCATCTGCATTTTTTGGTCTCTTGTTTCTCATTTTCCTCTTGACAATACCCCATAGATTCTCTATGGGGTTCAGGTCTGGTGAGTTTGCTGGCCAGTCAAGCACACCAACACAATGGTCATTTAACCAACTTTTGGTGCTTTTGGCAGTGTGGGCAGGTGCCAAATCCTACTGGAAAATGAAATCAGCATCTTTAAAAAGCTGGTCAGCAGAAGGAAGCCTGAAGTGCTCCAAAATTTATTGGTAAATGGGTGCAGTGACTTTGGTTTTCAAAAAACACAATGGACCAACACCAGCAGATGACATTGCACCCCAAATCATCACAGACTGTGGAAACTTAACACTGGACTTCAAGCAACTTGGGCTATGAGCTTCTCCACCCTTCCTCCAGACTCTAGGACCTTGGTTTCCAAATGAAATACAAAACTTGCTCTCATCTGAAAAGAGGACTTTGGAACACTGGGCAACAGTCCAGTTCTTCTTCTCCTTAGCCCAGGTAAGACGCCTCTGACGTTGTCTGTGGTTCAGGAGTGGCTTGACAAGAGGAATACGACAACTGTAGCCAAATTCCTTGACATGTCTGTGTGTGGTGGCTCTTGATGCCTTGACCCCAGCCTCAGTCCATTTCTTGTGAAGTTCACCCAAATTCTTGAATCGATTTTGCTTGACAATCATAAGGCTGCGGTTCTCTCGGTTGGTTGTGCATCTTTTTCTTCCACACTTTTTCCTTCCACTCAACTTTCTGTTAACATGCTTGGATACAGCACTCTGTGAACAGCCAGCTTCTTTGGCAATGAATGTTTGTGGATTACCCTCCTTGTGAACGGTGTCAATGATTGTCTTCTGGACAACTGTCAGATCAGCAGTCTTTCCCATGATTGTGTAGCCTAGTGAACCAAACTGAGAGACCATTTTGAAGGCTCAGGAAACCTTTGCAGGTGTTTTGAGTTGATTAGCTGATTGGCATGTCACCATATTCTAATTTTTTGAGATAGTGAATTGGTGGGTTTTTGTTAAATGTGAGCCAAAATCATCACAATTAAAAGAACCAAAGACTTAAACTACTTCAGTCTGTGTGCATTGAATTTATTTAATACACGAGTTTCACAATTTGAGTTGAATTACTGAAATAAATGAACTTTTCCACGACATTCTAATTTATTGAGATGCACCTGTATATCCTATGACTTACACAGTCTGCCAACTTTATAAAAGACATCCTTTGTGTGGGCATGTAAATATTTTGAGGTCATCCGTAGTGTCTATTCTCAAACTGGCCGGGAACTTCATTGTAAAAGTGATCTTCCGTCAATGCAAAAGTTTCTTTAAGGAAAAGTGTTAATCGACAAATCAAAACAAACTCCAGCCGCTCCTCGGAGCCAACGCAAACAGAAACAAAAATGCCGCCCAGCTTCCTCCGAAAGCCAGAGTATGTACAATGAGTCAATCCACTCACAAGAGAAACACCCAATGATTCCTCACCCATTGTTTCTATAAAAGACATTGCCTGATTGGGACATGTAAATACTTTGCAGCCGCCCTTGGTGTTTATTCTCAGTTTGGCAGGGAACATCAGTGCAAAAGTGATCTTCCGCTGATGTAAGAGTTTCTTGCATTCCTTGAACCTATCGCGTTTCACTCTTGTCGAGTTCGCAAAGTCTGGAAACAAGAAAATATTGTGATTCTTCCTAAAAAGCTTTCCTCTGCTCCTCGCCTGGCACAACAAGAGATCTTTATCGGATGATCTCAAAAATCTGGCTAGGATTGATCGGGGCCTGTCTCCCTCAGCAGATCTGCGAGCCGGGACTCTGTGAGCTTGCTCAATTTCCAGTTTATGGCCTGTTATGTTGAGCAGACTCAGGAAAAGCTTGTTTAGGAATTTCACCATATTTCTGCCCTCCCCATGCTCAGGAATTCCCACAATTTGAATGTTATTCCTTCGGCTTCTATTCTCAAAATCTTCAAGCTTTTCAAGAACACGTTCCAAATCAACTTTGGTCGTGGATGGATTAGCGGCTAATTCCCTCTCTGATGACTCCAAATAATCGGTTCGTCTCTCAACATCTGTCACTCTTGTGACTAACTCAGAGAATTTTTTTTCCATCGCTGTAATCGATCGACATATAACAGCGAGATCCTCCAAGTCCACAAGTACCTTCGTCAACATCACCGACATGTTGGACAGTTGACACTGGATTCCTTCTCCCACCGCACCATCCAAATCGAGTCCCCGGTCCACAGGCCTGTCTGGGCTTTCATCTTGAACCCGTAAGTGTCTTTTAATGTCTCCAGAGCCCGATGATTTTGACTTCTTTGCCATGTTTACCTCAAACAGCAAATGTGTAACTGGGTGTATCAAATTTCACCGGATTATATCATAAAAATAATTTTTAAAAAAACTGCAAAGTGCACAGAGCTGTCTTTCACACGTCTGCCCTTTGCATGGCGTCACGTGGCGCTCGACACTGACGGCTTTTTAAAGAGCCCATATTATGCTAATTTACAGGTTCATGATTTTATTTTGAGGGTCTACTAGAATAGGTTAACATGCTTTAATGTTCAAAAAACACATTATTTTTCTCATACTGTACATTGCTGCAGCACCTCTTTTCACCCTCTGTCTGAAATGCTTTGTGTTTTAGCTCCTGTCACTTTAAAGCCCCCCTTTCCCGAAAAGCCCAGTCTGCTCTGATTGGTCAGCTGGCCAAGTCTGTTGTGATTGGTCAACTGCTTAGAGCGTCGGAAATGTAACGCCCCTTACAATAACCGAGTTTCAGCTACCTAGTCTTCCTGAGCAGTGCATTCCTGAGGCGGGCATCATGCAATAGTGATGAGAAGTCTGATTCTTTTCCGCAAACCGGTTCTTTCGGATGGTTCGTTTCAATGAACTGGTTCAAAAAACCGATTCACCAGTTAATTTAGTCATCACGTAATGACGTCACTATATATAATGCTAATATGCCGGTGTCGTAGAATACACACACAAACACATTCAGTAAAGCCATATGTAAGGGCATATTGCTGATGATAACATTTTGTTTAATTAAGTTATAATAATAAGGGTGTTTATTGTCATCAGTGTTTCATTCAGTGATTTTACAATACATCCTACATTAAAGTTTTGCACCTAAAGCACCCAATACTGACACTGATATACAAACGTGAATGTTCTACGCATGTTTAAAGCATAAAAAAGTGATTAAACTAGTCTTAATCAACTCACCCTTTTTTACAGAAATGATCCATGATCCAGCTCATCACAACTTCAGATATAATCTGCATGGACAATACTCATTAGTAAAATTCATTTACATCTCTCGATTGAAATGTTTCGCCCCCTCATTCAAGTCCTCAGTTCACGCACGCTCATCAGCTGCTCACTGATCAGCAGTTCTCAGTATTATGTCTGAAAGAGGCGATTCTAAGTTCAGTGTACTAGTGACTCACGAACTGCTGTGATCAACTCAATGTACTGTTGACTCAAGTGCTGCTGTCTTCGGATCAGTGTACTGTTGACTCTAGAACCGCTGTGATCGACTCAATGTACTGTTGACTCAAGAGCTGCTGTCCTTGGATCAGTGTACTGTTGACTCGAGAGCTGTAGACTGGATCATCTTCATACGTTGATCAAAACGGTAATACAATCAAGTCATAAACATATTTCCAGTATGTTTTATTTGTTACACTCTCTGTTGTTCAGCAAAATACACCTGAAACATACAATCACACACATGCTCAATGTCAGCAGCTTATCGGTTCTCAGGATGTCGGACACCTCCGAAAGAGGCGATTCTCAGTTCAGTGTACTGTTGACTCGAGAACTGTTACAAGCAACTCATTGTACTGTTGACCCGAGAGCTGTTGCGACCCAAGCATTCAGTCCGATTTGTGAACTAGTTGGAGCGGTTAATTGCAAAGAAGAGTTGGCAAAAGCAGAGATCACCAGTTCTAGGATCATATTACTCCCGGTTATCGGCTCATTTTGATTCGGAGTGTCAGGCACATCCGAGAGACAGGTTAACATAGAGTTACTTGTGGATCAGTGTTGTCTCAAGATGCGAACTGTTTTAAATGATTCAGTCCGATTTGGTGAACTAGTTCAACTCGTTCACTAAAAAGAACTGGTTCAAAAGAACGATTCATTCAAGAACTGGACATCACTATTATGCAAATGTGTTACATAGTGACGTAGCTATGTCACGGAAGTAATCCTTGGACTGCAAACCAGCCATTTCAGGCAGTTCAGGAGCAGTGTTTTCTGTGGGAGAGAGTAACTTCCTTTGGCATGGACTTTGTGCTCTGTAACTTTACATAACTTTTACATGCACAAACAGCTATATTACACACTAAAGGAAAGGTAAAATCCCAAAAAGCATAATAGGGCCTCTTTAACATGTCGGCAACGTCTGCAATAGCATACCATCCCACTCCTACTGTTGCTGCCGTTTGTAGATAAGAAATAGTATGAGTAGTATGGTAGTATGCAATTCCGAACTTCTGCACTATTCTATGATATTTTGATGTGTAAGTAGTGCGAGTAGTTTGTTAACACCGAAAGTGCAATATAAAGAGTGTATGATAAGTACCCGGATGATGCACTTCATTGGGCACTTTGTTGGACTCTTCATGCACACAGCCATTAGCAAGCCATTGGAACGGTCCTGGGCAGCTATTTTTTCCATATTTTTTCGTGCCATATAAGTGCAGCTCATATCTGCTTGATTAGGGAAAGACTGAAATCTCCAAAACGGTTGGTCAAGATTACGATCAAAGAACATATTTCAAATCATCAGTAAAATCCGTCAAAACCCATGTCATAAATTGTGCTTCGTTTCCTCAGATTTCGCAAAAAAAAAAAACAAAAAAAAAAAACACAATTGTTCTGGCTTGTAAGGCTAATATGCATGCGTGTTCTCGAGTTGACTGACTTGCAATGTCTGTATCAAATGTACCCTTCAACTGAGTTTGGCTTCTTCCGTATTTTATATATTTATTTATATATATATGAGTTACGAGCACATGAACAATCAAGTGAAGTCATACGTACAAGAGGAAACTCAGAATTCTAGGGCTGCATCCCATTACAAATTTGTATCCCCTTCCCTCGCAAACTTCACTCCGTCTCATATACTCGGATGCTTACGTTGCACGAATGTCCACTACTGGCGGAAGACGTGCAATGGGTTTAACTGGAACACCATTAACCCTTGATCACTTGGAGCATGTTGAAAGCTGATGTCAATTTGTGGAATTATTTAGTGATTTTTGCACCTGAGAAAACAATATTTTCAGAGATTGATTTCAGAGGCTTATGTATAAATCTCGTATGTTTAATTTTTTGTTTTCATTAGAATGAATCATTAGAAAGGATTAATCAAGATTTACACAACATAACAATGAACACATAGGCTATAACTGTGTGATAAACAGTTTGAGGTAGCTACAAGTATTATGCTATTGAACCTCAGTTTAACTTTTCTAACTACTGACCTAACTTCACTTCTATTATACTTTAGAGTTGTGTGGGGGTGGGGTTGATGAAGTGCAATCAAGTTGCATTGTGGGATATGGAGCTGCCTGAAGCGTACATTAGAGTAGGCTCCCTCAGTCAAAATCGAGGGGTTGAGGGTCTGTCAACAGAAACTTCCCTTGCTCACTTAACGAAGTGGAATGGACTTCCAAAATGGTGGTAGGGATTCCCCTGAGGGGAAGTGCTTAGGGGAGTTAGCGAGTGGATGTTAAAAGTGAAGTGGAATGCAGCCTAGATGATACACGAGTTGCCGAGATGGGATGTTGGAAGGGGCGTGTCGACAGGAAAGATGATGGAAACAAATGAATTTGCCAAAAATATTTCAACTTCTGTATGTTATTTTAATAATATTAATTTGTTATATATGACAGCCAACTACTGACTCACCTTTCGCAGTTTGTTTTAAGCATATTAATAAATAATCTGCTAGACACCATGCATTTATGAATCATATATGTCATGAATAAGTGATGCAAGTGTATTTATTTATGTTTATTCACCGGCACAACAGAAAATTGCTTTTGCTGTCATTCATTGTGTATTTCTTTTTTTCCGTATTTAGTTTCCCACTTGAATGCGTGACAAGTCGTTGTAACCAATGCTCAACTCGGAGGTACGAGCTTCCCAGGTCCACTTGAAGGCAGCATAAGTTCACTCAGCAGCCATCTTTGGAACGCTCCCGGGCAGGTATTTTTCTTTGTAAACATGCGGCATACAAGCTCCTATCTACTTGCATGGGGAAAGACTGAAATCTCCGAAACAGTTAGTCAAGATTACGATCAAAGAACAAAATGAAGAAAGAAAAAAAAAACAGAAATTTTCTGGGCCTGTATAGCTAATGCGCATGCGTGTTCTCGAGTTGAATAACATGTGATGTCTGTGGTGATTGGCTTTTTTACCTGTAAGGTGGGACTTTTTTTCTACATCCATTGACCACTGGGTTTTCCAATTTCTCCCATTCATTTCAATAGAAATGGCCCATCTCTGTGAAATTGTCTCTGACTCAGCGCTCGTGGCTTGGCGTACGTAGCGGAAGGAGCGAAGTTATCTGGCTGCATTGCTGGTCTGACAAAACAATTGTAAATATTGGAGAATGTAGCGGAACTTCAATAAAGACTGTACCTTACAAATGTAAGCTGAATGCGCTACAATCACCCCACGCTGTGTAAATATGGACATTATTTGAAATACCAGTGTATCTCGCTAAAGCTAACGGCATCACATTGCATGCGTTTGAAACGTCACTTTTGTCAGCTGTTAAACAGCGAATGCTTCAGTGTAGTATTGATGTTTGCAGTAGCCTACTACCGTACTGCTCATAATTTATAGTACACTGCAGCCAGTGGTGTAGTCGGGGCCATAAGCATGTGTACGCCATATGCATACTTTTTTCCCAGGGCTATTTGTGTATAACGACTTCTAAGGATCAATATTTGCATATACCCTCGGTATACCCACATGTTCTGCAGCTTCAAATGTCCATAATCTACTGTCGTTAATTTCCCTTTAACTGTATTGGATGCTGTTTTGTGAAACTGGAGATTCTTTGTTGTAATTGGTGCATTATCACTTGAATTCTACCATTCCCCGCCCTTGACAACCGTTGTCGCTGCCATCATCGACTAAGGGAATTTATGACAGTGAGTGGAGAGAGAGAGCGTCACCCTCACGCTGAAGCAGTAGCAGGTAAAATTAATTATCAAAATATGCCAAACGTTCTGTAAAATAAGGTATCATCCCGTAATTAGGGGAAAAATTGTGTTCCGTGTGCAATCCATATGCGATGTCGTTTGTCCCATATTTTAGCGTCACATACCCAAACTGTTGAGAATGTTTCACAAATCAAGAGAAATGGACCTGAAACACACACACCTTTCGTGTGAGTTGTGTGAGATATCAGCTGTTGCTTTACATGGATGCTACACCTGACACAGAAATGGCTAGGTGAAAGATCAGTGACAATCAGCGTGTGTTTTCTGTCAGAAGCAAGATAATTTTGTCAAAATCATATAGCATTCGAGTGCATGTTAATTGTTTCCCACCACTGGGATTTTAAAACACCAGTAAACGCACCTGTTCATGACATGCCATTACATTTTATTGCATATGTCAGAGCTCGTACTGGAATAGAGAGAGAGAAGTAAGAAAAACTGGATTACTGCATTAATTCAAAATAAAAGTACAGTAGTACAGGTTTAGTTAAAACACTTAACATTTTTTCTTACATTTCCCTTATGATAAACACTATTTACTGCTAAAACAACGACACTAATCCAAGGAGAAATACATGATTTTCATGTTCAGCCTTTTCTCTCCCTTTCTCTCTTCTTCCTGGTCGTTGTATTGAAGCATTTTTCATTTTAAGTTTAATAGGGGACGTTCACACTGAACACATTTTTGTATCCGTCCACGCTGTTTTTCAATGTAAAGCAGCGTCTTGCGCAGGAACGCCTGTAAATATGGGTAATTCCTACAATTCTGTGTCATTTAAGTCCCCATTACAAATGTGTGTGGTATTTATATTGTTTAATGTCACCCGATTACAAATTCGATAGGCTTGTTAAAAAGAATATGTTAATATATTTATTATTATAAAAAGAATAATATTTTTATAATGTTATACACTTCTGTGGGCTTAAAAGTTACATTTTAAATAACTGAAATCATCATTTTCTCACGTCCCAAAAACTGCACGTCAAGCATCTTTGACAAAAATAAATGCTAAATCATTGGATTTCTATTTTTACCCCACATTCAGTTAAAGAGTTTAGTGTTACATTCTCTCACTAACATGTATTCATTTGTGGTAAATGTGTCATGTTAACACTGATAGTGGAGGTTTTTTATGTGTCCCTTGATTTATTGTGCACCCTGTTATGTCATGATACTGTGACCTTTCATTGAAGATATACTGTATGTTAGGAAATTACATCACACATTGATTTGAGTTATTTGAAATGTATAACTCTATTGTTTTATTTATGTTTCTCTTTATTTTGTGGTGTTAGTCATATGTGGTCAAGCATAACATGTCCACCCTGTGATGGGAAGATATATGGGAAATTAATATAATTTAATGTTAAAAGCAATAAAATCATATTGATAGATATCAATCACAGACCATGTAGTGACTAATTTATCCACCGAATTTCCACCCTGTTATTGTCCTGATCCTCCCTATTTAACTGGATGGACATCTGAATTTTTAGTAATTTAGCTTGACCAGTATGACTAATACAGTCTTTAGTATGTCCCTGAAATGATGAAACATGAAGAAACTTGTAAAAGTATGTTTTATTTTTCAAAAATATATATTTTTAATAACTGCTTAAAAATTTTACACAAAGTGTAAAGGGCCTTTAGAGACCTGAGATATGTAATAGTGTTGCTTTATTTTTCTGTGCTTCCATAAATCTTCCATAAACAAATCTTCCATTTTTTATTTTTTATTATTATTATTATTTCGTATCTATATAAGTTTACTATCACAGGATATCTATTTCTTTGTTTGTTACAAGACAAATGAGTACTATATTCAGACAAATGACTACTAGGCTATACCATGTTTATTTTCTGCGCAGTGGTGGTGAATTATCAGTATTCCACACCTGGACAACAAATGATAGTATTGCAGCATCGTTTATCAATTTGGATGCTAGGAGACATCTTGTGACAAGCTAACAGGAACATAGCAGTTTTTTTTTGCTTACACGTCCTCTTCTGAGCATCGGGCAATGGAATGCTGTCGTAGATTGAAGATATGAAGTTGGAATTTTCCAAATCTAACTTTAAATGGAACGCAGCATCAATGTAGCACACTACTGTTTGAAACTTTTATTGTTGCATAATGCATTCTGTTTCACGTACTATTTTTAAAATGTAGCAGGCAGTATAAATTATTCATATAGTGTGCAATATTTATGTATATAGCTGCACTCAAAAAATATTTTTAAGATTTACGCATTTCAGTTTCATTTCAAAATTCCATCAAATTGAAATGAGTAATCTTTGACTAAATAAAATACAAATACAAATATTTACATAATGATTTATATAAAAATAAAATATTCTAAATTTGATTAATTTAACTGTTAAAAATTACACAATTCAATTTGATGTAATTTTGAGAATGAAACTGAAATGCGTAAATCTTTAAAAAAAAAAGGGCTAAAATACTTTTTGCCGTGTGTAGCCTATTATTACACCATTTATGTCATAATGCGTACACTATAATGTATCAGTAGTAACAGTTTTACATCCCAAAAGATTTAAACCATTTTAATGGATCTGGCTTTCAACAGCTTAGCCCCAAATATACAGTATACACTTATATACCCTTATATTCAATATTAGGTTTTGTGCAACACTCAAGAGCAGCAATTAATACTGTACGAATCACATATACTAATGGCAAACATAGGAAAATGTGCATGACAGACTTGCATATTAGATCATATCTGCATACTATACAAACCTAAAAATATAAAACCCAGTGTCAAAGTAATAAGAATGGCAGTTGCTAATTTGAATGAGCAAGAACTACAAAACAAGGTGAAGATTGGAATTTGATAAGGAAAGATGCCATGACAAGCCCACAGCACCCAGGGGAACACCTGCTCTTTGCAGTTGCATATCTGCACAAATGAGTCTTGCAAACCTTACCAAGACATCCAAACCTGTTCAAACCTTACAAATATAAGGTTGCTGGTGTAATGCAACACTATATAAATAAGAAACAATGTAACTATTAAAGCATTTTTGCATGAGGGGGTTGAGTAAGGGTTTAGTTCCTAGTTTCTCAGAAAAGCAGCACATACACAGAGAAACAGCAGAACATCATCTCTCTACAGGACTAAACAAGATGATCATGACGCCAAACCCTGATCTTCACAGGGTGTGGAACCTGACATTCTGAGTTGGCTATATTGAGTTGTTCATCTACAGTAACAATTTCTGAAGACTTTTATTTTGTAGTTATTGGATGCTTTAGAACTTTAGGTATATTGTGTAATTTCTGTGCCACTTGTTTCACCAAATAAAATGATGGAATTATTATGACTGTTTTACACAGGTTTTTCTGAACATGTCTGTTATTGTTTGGACAAACACTCCCGCCCCAATCTTATGCCATTGGTTGAGCCAAAGTGGTGCTGTTCTAATAGGTCAGAAATTGGCCCAGAAAGCCCCTGCTGGTAGTTGTAGTAACTGCAACAACTGGACCCAAAAAGCATCTTTCGCCAGTGACTGATTCACAAGTAGCTGTGTATTCTGAAGATTTTTCTTTCTTTCTTTGAAAGCAATGTTTAAATTGCAAAAATAGCCACAGAATGAACACTTTTGGGGGGAATCAATCAACATACATATGGCTTAATTCTATTGTCATGTTAAGCTGGGATAGAAGAAAGTTCCCTATCTGTCACTCACTCGACATTGTGTCGATGAAGTGACACTAGGGGTCATTCTTGGGAGCCCCAAACTGCTGAATTTGCATGCCACTCCCCCGGACATACGGGTATAAATGGAGCTGGTATGCAACCACTCATTCAGATTTTCACTTCGGAGCCAAGCGGTTCTATTCACTGAGCTGTATTCACCCGCCGAGTTCATTCACCTCATCTGCTGGATTTTACGGCGCATTTCAGCGGCTTCTCCCCCTCTGCACCCGTGGAGTGCAGAGATCGCCCCTGGGCGCTTCGGCAGAACATCAAAAAGAGTATATTTTCAAACTCTAAAAGAGCGGCACACACAGAACGACTTTTTAAAGATGCTTTTACATTTGTGTGTTATTCCTGATTGCGGTCGTTATCTCTCTGTTTCTGACAGCCACGATCGCTGTCTGACATGTCTGGGCGCTGCCCATGTGGAGACTTCGTTCATGGATGGGTCTTGTCCTCATTGCGAGAACATGACCATGGCAATGTTGCGATCGCGGCTTGCCTTCGTAAGAAAGCAAGCCACCCCAGCTGCTCCCCGCCTCGGTCCTTCTACCTACGGGTATGAGGCCGCGTCGGTTAGCACTGGGGGCGATTTGGGGACTCCAATGGGACCACCTCCGCCGGGTAACATCCCATGGACCTCCCATTCCTCAGCACGCTCGTTTGTCCCGGTCGGGCTCTCGGATGAGACCGCCGGCTCGTCTCAGGGTGAGTTCGACCTCTTATTCGGGGCCCGAGAAGATGATGAGTTATTGAGCACAGCATCAGAGAGCAGGCTCATCCACTCTGATGCGGAGGCTTCGGCTGGGCTTCCCCCTTCAGGCGTGGTCGCCCAGTCTCAGGCCGATGCGGAGATGACGGACACGCTTTCCCGGGCAGCTACGAGCGTCGGGCTAGAGTGGAACCCTCCACTCTCCCCTGCACTTGTGCCTGCAGGGTGCCACCACCTGGCGCGGGCGCCTGAAGCTCCCATCCAGGGCCTAGGTTTATGTCATCTCTGATGGCTAAGGCCTACGGTGCCGCTGGACAAGCCGCCTCTGCCCTGCACGCCATGGCTCTCCTGCAGGTACACCAAGCCAAGGTGCTAAAAGAGCTGCACGAGGGTAATTCTGACCCGGACCGACCTCGCTCTCCGGGCAACGAAGGTCACGGTGTTGTCTCTCGGGCAGGTGATGTCCACCCTGGTGGTCCAGGAACACCACCTTTGGCTCAACCTGGTCGACATGAGAGAGGCTGACAAGGCACGGTTCCTTAATGCCCCCATCTCCCAGGTTGGCCTGTTCGGCGACACTATCGAGGACTTTGCCCAGCAGTTCTCGGCGGTGAAGCAGCAGATGGAGGCCATTCAACACATCCTGCCCCGGCGCGGCTCAAGACCCTGCACCCCGTCTGCTCGTCGCCAAGGGCGTCCTCCTGCAGCAACAGCACCGGCTCCACCGCAGCCCACCCCCGTGGCCCGGTGTGGAGCCCACCCATCTCACGGCCGGCCGCCAAGAACCCTAGGAAGGCTTCGAAGCGCCCCTGAGATGGGCGACCCAGGGGCGAGGAGACCTGATTCTACGGAGCTGGTAGACAGACCACTCAATCCCCAGGTGGAGGGCCGGGAGGAGAATCTTTTGTTTCATTTTTCGCTGCATGCCCCAGAGGCTGCGGTACCCAAAACTTCAATAAAAGAGTGGTTTCCTTGTTCTCTGGGTCACATGTCAGGTGTGCAAGGCCGTCCCATTTTGGCAGGTTTGGCGCTCCAGCAGCGGACCCCCCGCCCCTGCGCGCCCAGCTATGGCACAAACATGCCCACACTGGGTTGGTTCCGACGGACTGCGTGGATGATGTTCCTCCTCCCCCTCCTCGACCAATCTTATGGTGGGCGTCAGGAGCCAGGTAAGTGCTTCGATGTCTCTGGACTCTGGTACGTCCGACATGATTATCCCCTTGGTCCCCCTCGCCCAGTGTCTGGATGCGTGGCTCATGCTTTCCAACCCGTCACGATGGCTGACCCGGACTGTCCGACTCGGCTACGTGATTCAGTTTGCCAGGCGCCCACCCAGGTTCAGTGGCATCCACTTCACCTCGGTGAAGGGCGAGAACACCGCTACCTTGCGTGCGGAGATAGCTACCTTTCTACGGAAGGGTGTGATAGAGCCTGTCCCACAGCCGAGATGAAGAAAGGGTTTTACAGCCCCTACTTCATTGTACCAAAGAAAGGTGGTGGGTTGCGGCCAATCTTGGACCTGCGAATACTGAACCAGGCCTTGCACAGACTCCTGTTCAAGATGCTGTCGCAAAAATGCATTTTAGCGAGCATCCGGCATCAAGATTGGTTCACGGCGGTAGACCTGAAGGAGGCGTACTTCCACGGCTCGGTCTTACCTCGACACAGTAAGGTTCCTGCGGTTTGCTTCCGAGGGCCGAGCGTACCAGTACAAGGTCCTCCCCTTCAGCCTGTCCTTGTCCCTTCGCATCTTCACGAAGGTTGCAGAGGCAGCCCTTGCCCTACTAAGGGACGTGGGCGTCCGCATCCTCAATTATCTCGACAACATATCTTGGCTAATCCTAGCTCACTCTCGGGATATGTTGTGTGCGCACAGGGACCTCGTGCTCACGCACCTCAGCCGACTGGGGCTTCAGGTCAACTGGGAAAAGAGCAAGCTCTCCCCAGTTCAGAGCATCTCTTTTCTCGGCTTGGAGTTGGACTCAGTCTCGATGAGCTGTACAGTCGATGCTGAACTGTCTGAAGGCGTTCAGACAGAAGTCAGTCGTTCCACTGAAACTTTTTCAGAGGCTCCTGGGGCATATGGCATCCTCAGCAGTTGCCACACCGCTCGGGTTGATGCATATGAGACCACTTCAGCACTGGCTTCAGACTCGAGTCCCGAGATAGGCATGGCGCCGATCTGTCGCTGCCTTTTAAGCCCTTGGACCAACCTTGCATTTCTACGGGCAGGGGTTCCCCTAGAGCAGGTCTCCAGGCGTGTCATGGTTATGACGGACGCCTCCAAGATGGGCTGGGGCACCGTATGCAACGGGCACACAGCCGCCAGCTCCTGGACTGGCCCGCAGCTGCATTGGCACATCAACTGCCTCGAGTTGTTGGCAGTACTGCTCACCCTGCGGAGGTTCCGGCCGTTGATCCAGGGCAAGCATGTGTTGGTTCGGACAACACAGCGACAGTAGCGTACATCAACCGTCAAGGCGGTTTACGCTCCTGTTGCATGTCACAACTCCCCCGCCGTCTCCTCCTCTGGAGTCAGCAGCTCCTCAAGTTGCTACGAGCCACTCACATCCCGGGCGACCTCAACACCACAGCGGACGCTCTGTCACGACAGGTTACACTCAGGGGAGAGTGGAGACTCCACCCTCAGGTGGTCCAGCTGATTTGGAGTCGATTCAGTCGAGCACTGGTAGACCTGTTTGCTTCCTGGGAATCCTACCACTGCCCACTTTGGTACGCCCTGACCGAGGCACCCCTTGGTATAGATGCGCTGGCACACAGCTGGCCCCCTGGACTACGCAAATATGCGTTTCCCCCAGTGAGCCTACTTGCACAGACCCTGTGCAAGGTCAGGTAGGATGAGGAGCAGGTCATCCTAGTAGCACCCTACTGGCCCACCCAGACATGGTTCTTGGACCTCACGCTCCTCGCTACATCCCCCCCAGAGAATTCCCCTGAGGAAGGACCTTCTCTCAGGGACGGGGCACCATCTGGCAACTGCGACCAGACCTTTGGAATCTCCACATCTGGCCCTTGGACGGGATGCGGAAGACCTAAGTGGCCTACCACCCGTGGTGCTAGACATGATCACTCAGGCTAGGGCTCCCTCTACGAGGCGCCTGTATGCTTTGAAGTGGCGTCTGTTCGCTAAGTGGTGTTCTTCCCGAAACGAAGACCCCAGAGATGCGCAGTCAGATTGGTGCTTTCCTTCCTGCAGGAGAGGCTGGAGGGGTGGCTGTCCCCCTCCACCTTGAAAGTGTATGTAGCCGCTATAGCGGCACACCACGACACAGTGGACGGTAAGTCCTTAGGGAAGCACGACCTGGTCATCAGGTTCCTGAGAGGCGCTAGGAGGTTGAATCCCTCCAGACCACGTCTCATCCCCTCATGGGACCTCTCTGTAGTCCTTCGGGGTCTACAGGGAGCCCCCTTTGAGCCCCTGGTGTCAGCTGAGCTTAAGGCACTCTCTTTGAAGACTGCCCTCCTGACTGCGCTCACTTCCATCAAGAGGGTAGGGGACCTGCAGGCGTTCTCTGTCAGCGAATCGTGCCTGGAGTTCGGTCCGGGTTACTCTCACATGATCCTGAGACCCCGACCGGGCTATGTGCCCAAGATTCCCACAACCCTGTTTAGGGATCAGGTGGTGAACCTGCAAGCGCTGCCCCAGGAGGAGGCAGACCCAGCTTTAGCGTTGCTGTGTCTGGTACATGCTTCACGCATCTATTTGTATCGCACACAGATCTTTAGAAGCTCCGAGCAGCTCTTTGTCTGCTTTGGTGGACAGCGGAAAGGAAGCGCTGTCTCCAAACAGAGGATCGCCCACTGGGTCGTTGACACCGTCGTGATGGCATATCACGCCCAGGACGTGCCGCCCCCCGTGGGGCTACGAGCCCACTCTACTAGGAATGTAGCGGCCTCCTGGGCCCTGACCAGTGGTGCCTCTTTGGCAGACATCTGCAGATCAGTGGGCTGGGCAACACCCAACACCTTTGCGAAGTTCTATAATCTCCGGGTTGAGCCGGTTTCGTCCCGTGTGTTGTCAGGTCCGAACAGGTAAGTTCCGGGACAGCTGGCCAGGTGTACCGCATGCACATAGCGCCCTTCCCATCCCATGAGGTGAAGATGTGCGCTTTTGACTCCCAGTCAAGTTGTGATCCCTGGATGACTTTCCTCCTTAGCCCTGTGGCAGACGAGTTTGCTGAGAAACTCGCTGCCGGCCCAGTACATGTGCTAACTAGGCCCTGTACTGAGGTAGGTGCTCCACATGTGGTGGTTCCCCGTAGGTGACCCCATGTGATATCTTCCGCTAAATTGTTTCCCTGTCGGTAAACTGCATCTTCCTTGGACAGAGGCCCCTCTGCCCCCGGTCACCATGTTTGTAGAAACTCCTCCCCCTTCAGGTGGGACCTACCATGGGACTTCTCCACATGACATACTTCTGACAAAACTCGGTAAGACCATGTGACGTATTTCCACTCAAAATATCCCCCCCCCTTTTTTCTCTGGGCGGGGTGTGGTCTCCGCGGTGTCTTCCCCTTGGGAGTGACACCCCCCCGACGTAGATATTTATGGCCCCCAGTCGGTTGACAAATTCCACTCTTTTTGGGGAGAAAAAAAAGAGGAAAAGAGGCCACGGCTGGGCTAGCCTGTCCCTATTTTTTGGTCAGTCGACTTGTTCCCGTAGGACCGTTCGACGCTCATAAGTGTGTTGGGGAGGTTACGTGACGGCCTGGTGCGCTGGCTACGAGGCACACAGCGGTCTGCCCGTCTCGCACCGCCAGTCCACGTAACACAGTTCAGCTAGTTGTGGCGTTTTGTATAGGGACCCCTAGTGTCACTACATCGACACAACGTTGAGTGAGTGACAGATAGGGAACGTCCTGGTTACTTTCATAACCTCCGTTCCCTGATGGAGGGAACGAGACATTGTGCCCCTCTTGCCACAATGCTGAACTAGCCACTGAAATGACCAGGACCTTGTCTCGGCTCCTCAGCACAAAACCTGAATGAGAGGTTCCATACCAGCTCCTTTTATACCAGTATGTCCGGGGGAGTGGCATGCAAATTCCACTCGCCAATTCCCATTGGCCTTTTTTCAAAAAGCAGAGGTGTTTGGGGCTCCCAAGAGTGACCCCTAGTGTCACTACATCGACACAACGTCTCGTACCCTCCATTAGGGAAAGGAGGTTACGAAAGTAACCAGGACGTCGTTTGACATCAGAAGAAAGACATCACACCTTTAAGACATGTGATGTACAGATGTATATTGCAGTGGTGTTTCTTCAGGCACTTTCATGTCCCAGGGATTTATTTTTATTAAAATGGACAAATGTGGTATTTTATAAATGTGTTATTTAACTTTTTTCTTTTTGGCATACTGTATGATGGTTTCATTAAAACTGACTTGGAAACATTTTTATCAGGCCTTTGTCATTACTTTTTGGTACTTTCCAAACGCCTTGTACTGTATGCATTAATTTTTACTGTTTTAGGCTTGAACCAGACCCAGACTTTCAGTAATAAACCATGAAAATCTATTATAAAAGTACAAATGACATGTTTAAAACTGTGATAATCTAAACAAAGTGTGACATAAATATAAACCAATATTTCAATATTTAATGTCTAAAACATTCTATACATTTTTCAACAACTACGGCTGTCCAACAGTTGTGTGGTCATTTCTACCACAAGCAATTTTGCCCCTAATAAAGTTGTTGTTGTTTTTTTTTTTTTTTTTTTTAAGTTAGTGCACTTGTTTAACAAGTCAACAAAAGTATCAGTGAAGAGCATGGTTGAGATGAAATATGGCTGCTAGAAATATACACACCGATCAGCCACAACATTAAAACCACCTGCCTAATATCGTGTAGGTCCCCCTCATGCCGTCAAAACAGCTCTGACCCATCAAGGCATGGACTCCACAAGACCTCTGAAGGTGTCCTGTGGTATCTGGCACCACGACGTTTGCAGCAGATCCTTTAAGTTCTGTAAGTTGCGAGGTGGGGCCTCCATGGATCGGACTTGTTGGTCCAGCACATACCATAGATGCTCAATCGGATTGAGACATGGGGAATTTGGAGGCCAGGGCAACACCTTGAACTCTTTGTCATGTTCCTCAAACCATTTACATAAGTGGGGGAAAACACCTTTCCCACAGTTTGACTGCGGCAGTCGGATTGGTGCTCTTATACTGCATGTTAAGCCATACGCTAAACTTGTGGCGTAAACATACATTCTTATTTCCACTTGAGTCTTGACTTGACCAGAAACCAAGGAAATAACCAGTGCCGCAAAATACCACACTGTATCTTTGAAAATGATATATTTGACAAACACCTAAGATACTGAGATTGAATAGAGTTAACAGCTTAATTACCAGTTGCAAATATGAATACTGATGTGTGAGTGTATGATAACATATTATAATGACTGTTTACCTTTGAAAACCGTTAAATGCACAAAATGCCACAACTAATATGGAAAATATATGTTCCATTGATAGAGTGTTGCACTTGTGATGCGAAGGACTGGGGCAAAAGTGTCACTGAAACACCACTTCTTTTTTTTGTGCTGGAAACGTAACCTTTGCTCCCAATATCAAACTACATCTTTGATGGTAAGCGTTAGTGTGCAGGTGCAAAAGCTTTAGAGTTCATGCTACTGTTACCTAGTGATCTGCACAGGAGGAACAATGAAGACCGGAAGTGAGATGAGATGAGAGACACTCCAACAGATCTGTTCAAGAGTGCAGACAAACAGACAGAAAGAGATTGTGTAATGATCTGCATTAGTAGTCCTATTAAGAGTAACATAATGGCACCAGTGCAAATACAGAGGCATAAAACTGACCCACTCATGCTTTCGCCTCCAACCTGAGTTCATCACTGTCATTGCATGTGATGTTAAAATATTCAGTATATTAATGGGATTATGATAATGTGTAAATATGATAAGTGATCTTTATCTCAAACCTAACCTGAAGTTTAATATATTGAAAACCACGTCTCATTGTCCAAAGCAGCACTCTTGGTTAAAAGCATTTAGATTCTTAAGCCACACTTTCAACATTCAATGTACGAATGTTGTTGCATTAGACAGCAAAATATACATAAAAATGGTGAGGAAAAGTGAATTGAGACATTTCAAAAATTCAGACAAATTATTTGGGTCACCGGCAATATATCAAATTGTCCCAAAAAGCAGCTGTATACTATGTGTACAGGTACCATTTATCCAGCTAAGCAATACAAAGTGAAGTTGGAAAATGGCCAATACCCTGAAGCAGCATGTCAATGGCGATTTCAGTAAGAAAGGACAAATGTCATTATTTATTTAATGTAGCCCTCATTTGGCATTATCATCACATAATTAGTCCCTTTCATTTTACCTGAGGCATTAGTATTTAAATTCTGCTGTTCCATGGGAGGCTGATAACTAACATTACCATATATATATATATACTGCCAAACCACATACTGCCTGGATTATAAGTGCATGGCTGTGTAAGCAGAGAGTGCAGGTGCTAGACTGGCCTGCCTGCAGTCCTGACCATCTCCAATTGAGAATGTGTGGCACATTATTAAGTGTAAAATACAGCAACGAAGGCCCTGTACAATTGTGCAGCTGAAGACCTGCATAATGGATGAATGGGGGAAAATTCCACTTTCTAAACTTAACAAACTTGTGTCTTCAGTGCCTAAATGCTTAATATTTGTTATTAGAAGAAATGGTGATGTTTTGATAAGTACATTCACAAGGTAAAACATCAAATAATGTGTCGTTGTTTTGCTTTCAATATAGCACAGGGTGAATGGAATTTATAAATTACTCTTTTTGGTTTTTATTAGCATTTTCCATACTGTTCCAACTTTTTTAGAATTGGTGTTGTAAAGAAAATAAAAATAGATTTTTGCTTCGTTGATTACATTTCAATTTTTAAATACATTTTTAATGGAATATTATCATTATATTGATCTTTTGCTTCTTAAATTTGGCTTTGGTTGACGTTAACAATATTGTATTTTTGGTAAATGCATCTTAAAAAAAAAGAAAAGAAAAAAAGAGAGAGCAAATGAATGAACTCCTCATGGATTTTTTAAAAATTTTTATTCATCTCTTATCCACTGGGGGTCCCTGTTGACTAAGCCAGGAATCTTTTTCATGCAGAATCTGAGGTAGTAGGCTTTTATGAAAGACTGCAGTTGTGTGCCATTATATATCTAGATGTATGTGTGTTCATAAACTAAACTATCACTATCAAACTATCATGACTAAAGTGACTAAAACAACTTGAAGTATCATTCAAAATTGCATAATTCACTTTATCTCACATGTGGAGTCACATCTAGCCAATGCAAAGTGATGCCTTTGAAATTCTTATTCACCTCAGAATTCCCATGGTTACCATTCAAAACGACTTGTTTGCATGAAGAACCAAAACAGACCCTTAGAAGCTGACAAGATGCTGCTAAAACATAATGTATTTTTTATTTTATTTGTTAAATTGTGATTCCACGATTGCGGTGCCATTTGCGTCCCAATGTCTTTAATTTTGCAAATGTGTATCTAAAGTAAATTTAAACCCCATTTTAGAATTAAGGTAAATGACCTTCATGATAACATACATGTATTTAAATAATTTTAAAAAAGTTGCTAAACTATATACATAGCTGAAATATATATATATATAAAATACAAATAAATATCATGTCCCTGCACTCTGGAACTATACTTTAATTGAAAAATAAACATTATTTTGCAGCTCCATCATTTGTATAATGCTTAAAACACATTTGGTCATGAGTAATTCATTATAAGTGAGAAAACAATTCCATTTTAGTTTTGTACGTTCACCCCTATTACATATTTAGAATATACCACAAAGTCCATGTTCAGCAGGAAGTGACATCGTCTTAATTTCCTGAAAGCCACGGGTAGACCAATGGTAAGTTATCTCTTTCTTTTTTCTGTGTTTTCAGTGCTATTGTGATCTTTACAGTGCAGGGGTTAACCCTAACCAATCAAATTTCAACACTGTTACTTAAATTATAGATTACAAATAAAAAAATAAAAAAATTGTGAATGTGTAGAATGTCCTCGTTGTCCACATGGCATTAGCATCGACACTAGCTAGCCATAAAACTCAACCCTGTTACTCATTCAAGAGTAACAGGGTTGAGTAACAGTAAAAAATAAAATAATAAAAAATAAAACTTGATAAGAATTTCTGAGCCCAAGAAGATGGAGTGTGAAAAAGTGGGGCAAATTCAGAGGACTGAAGCACAAACGCAGTGAACTGAGTGAATAGAGACCAAGTCTTTTTCTACAGTTTATTCAACCCGGTTACTTCATTGTTTTACCACAAAATGAAAAATAAATCACTCCTGTTTTTCAATCACATTTGGTCCAAATTTCTTATTAAATGCTATAAAATTTGATAGAATTGGGCTTGAGGGCTCTGTTAAAAGGAAAAACATGTTTGAGAATAGGGTTGCCACCCGTCCAGTAAATACGGGATCGTCCCGTATTTAAAGATAAAATGATGCGATTTGTCCCGTATTTAAGCTGGTCAGATGGCGTCACGGTGAAATCGTTCCAGATCGCCAATATAACATTGATGTAAGTTGAAAAATGTGCCTACGGTGGGTAAGGGACCGTCTGAAAAGTCCACAAATGGAGGTACAACTGTGGAGTTTTTCTATATAAATGTTCAGTATGATCAAACAATGTATGAATGCAATCATAAAGACAAGTACAGATGAAGGGGAAAAAAATAAACAAAATAAATAAAAAATATACAAAAATTACAAAATATGTATAAACCATCCAAAATGTACACATAAATAAGATAAAGACATCAAAAAAAATAAAAAATAAATAAAAAATAAAATAAATAAATAAATAAATAATAATAATAATAATAATAATAATATATATATATATATATATATATATATATATATATATAACATATAAATTATGTATTTTTTTTAATACGTCATGGGTCAAAAAAGTTCTAATTTTAGCATATAAGAAAGGATATACATTTTTTTATTATTATTATTATTTTTATTTATTAATAACGCATATTAACTCAACGCATTTATTGCTAAAACTGTGGAGGATGTGGTTAGGGGCCATGATTTGAAATGTCATTTAATATACATTCTTTTTAACTGGACCACGAGCGCTGATTTGCTGAATACTGAAACTTGGTAAGGCCAATTGTGGGAACTCAAAATGTACAGTAGCATGTACAGATCTTGTTTTCATTATTTAAATTGTATATCTTATCAAATAGCACTGTCATGCTTCCCTCTATGAATTGTTTATTTGCTTTATTACGCAATGGGAGTTTGAACCCACGAGAGGGACGGTCAATTGAGGGAATGAGCTAACAATAACATGTTACTCAATAACAATACTCCACCCTCATGAGAATACTTTGTTCTTTACATATCTGACAGTCTGATCCGTTTAATGCAGATAACCCTGAACAAGCAACACGCGCACTTGCACGCAAACCGGCAAACCCTGCGTCCATTGGAATGGACGTCACATGTTTTTTGGCGTATACAAATAAAAACACATGCTTTTATAATATGAATAATGCCTGGTCATTGATTAGTCCCTGGTCAACCAATCACAATGAAAACATGACCCCTAACTTAACCTGAGGCATCACATTAGACAGGAGTGAGCACGTTTTTTAAAATAAATAATTTTTTTAACCAATATTAATATGCAACAATTTGACAAATAATTGTACATTTTAATAATTGTCTAAAAATATATCCAATGCATAACTTGTGATAATATCTATAAATTAAGTTTGTTACAACATTGGCTGATAGAGATCAGCCAATGCAATGAGCACTGAAGCATCTATTGGACGTAGCTGCCATTTCATGTAGCCTAATTGTTATTTTTATTCCAGCAGATCTGACCAGAGACCCCCAATGCATGCCATATTTTGATGTTTTGACACTCTTTCAATTTACTGAAATGAAGGTTTTTATTGAAGTGAAGATAACATAAAATGTGCTTATTTTATATGAATATGAATGGCTTAATTTTGTAATATAGAGCCAGTTAAGTTCTAAATACCATAAAGTCCTCCCAAATCTTCACAACTTTAGTGTTTGTTTGTTTTTTTACTTTATTCGGGTCAAATTTGACCGAAGAGTACAAGTGTGATTCTAAAACGAAGAGTGCACAGTGTCATGCAAAATGGTACATTGGGTCTCAAAACAGCTACTACAGGAAAAATCAGAGCCCAAGTTGGTCTCCACCTGGCTACGGGTGCGATTAAATTGTCAAGAGTGTCCATGTAATGTATATTGGCATTTTTAGAAACACCATGTCCCATGGCAGATTCTTCCAGCTCCGGTCACACTTGCATTTGGTTAACAGTATGGAGAGGCTGCTACAATGCACACAAGCATATATTTATCAAATCAACCATGAAGTACACATAAACACACCCACAAAAGCACACAGACATACAGTATACACACATACACACACTCACACCGCATGCAAGGAACAAAAAGTATCAAACACGTTTTTTGAGACTTCATCTCACCATACAACAACCTTTTTTCTACATTCATATTGCATTATTTATTGCTACAGTGTGTATGTTCTATTCAAAATCTTTAAGACTAGTTCACATACTGTACAGGTTTAAACTCTTGTTCAAATTTATGGTTGAGGAATATGAGGAACCCTATTAAAAGTTTCTTTTGGTGTTGCTTCAGTCGTAGAGTCCATTGTAGTGGACATGAAAAAGAAAAACATAAAATGAATAAAAATGTGTTGGCACAACATTTCTATAATGGAGAAGAATAAATATCAACTGGGTAAAAAAAATTTGCTCAGTGGAAAAAAAATCAGGTCAGAAGGGGTTAACTGCCTCATGGACATTTTCAACTCTACTGTTCTTGAAAAGCAAAAACCACACACAAATGATGTAAATATATTTTAATACAAACATTTTTAACAAAGCAACCAAACTAGTTTGGTGTAGTAAATGTTTTTTTATTTTTTTAAATTTTTCAAATATATCAGATCTGATTAAGAAATTAAGGCATTTGGTTCACACCATTACCATTCAAACATTTACTGAAAATGAAAGTATTCCCTCTTCATATTTATCCATCGAATTCCAACAAATGATGACATTGTTGTTTGCTGATCGTTCAAATGACTTCCACAGAAAATGTTCTAGTTTCAGTCACATTAAATCAAGTTTTAAGTCATCCGAATTGTTCAATATAAGCGGATTGTTTTCATTATCTTGCCTTGCAGTTATAGTGCCCTGTTTTCTTGGTTTGTTTTCTGGTTTGCATTGGGAAATTGATTCCTGTGAAAGGAAGTCTTCAGACAGTCCTGAGAAAATAAACATTCAACATCTGGCAAGCCAAAATCTTATACGGTAAAAAAAGCAAGAAATTGACCACAGAGAACTAAGGGGCCGTTCACACCGAATGCGTTTTTGCATCCGTCTGAGCTGTTTTATCAATGGAAACATGCAGAAGAGTGACGTATTTGACTGTTGCGCAGTGCTGTGGTTTTCAGATGCCCTGTCAACTTAAAAAGAATGTCAGCTTTTAAAAGTGCATTCAGTTCTATTCACGCCGTTGCATCTAGATCGTTAATGGATCATCTTTTAGTGAAAGAATGTGTTCGGTCTGAACGACCCATTTTCTCAACCCATTGTTCTGGTTTTATTTAAAGGATTATTTTACCCAAAATGACAATATATTGATCATTTATTGATAATATATTGTCATTCATTCACCCTCGTGTCATCAAACACTGTATTATTTTCATATCAGGTAGAATATTCAAACTGCTCTTTTCGATACAAGCGGATGGTGATTTGTACTGCCACTGGGATTTTTAATGAATAACGATAAAAATGTCTGCCTGTTACTCACACGATTATATTTTTAAGGCCTCATAACACTTAGAATGTAGCACTCAAGTCATACAGTATATGTACTACTTTTATGGTGCATATATGTTCTTTTAAGGAGCTTGGCAGTATAAATCAGCATCCACTTCTTTGTATGAAAACAAAAAAATGCTTCAATGTTTAACATGTCATAGTTAGATTGTGTTTCACAGAAGAGAAAATACTACAGAGTGGAAATGACATGCAACGAGTAAATGACGACAAAATTTACATTTTGGGGGGGACATTTCCTTTAAGGTTCTGGATTCATAAAACATGCTTATTACTGTGACTACTATTTTCTCCTTATATTCTAACTTAAAAAGTTCAAACTATTTTGTATTTCCGAAAAGACTTACTAATGTTCTGATGAAAGTTCCTCATATATTGTACTTGTTCTAATATTTTATTTTTTTACCCCCCTCTTCAAAACAATTTCCTAAGAATAGCTTGGAGTGAGTAAATCTAACTGAATTGTAAAGGCTTGGGGGGAGGGAGGTGCTGTGGTAATAAGCAGGCCTTTACTTGTCCTGTAAACTGTGAGGCACCACAGAAACACAGCATGAGGGTTCAGGCATGTTCACCTGATATTTCCTCCATTAATGGGAGCAGAAGACTAAAGTGGTGCTAACTGAATTCCTGCAGAAGATCTACCCTAGGCTACACTGTAACAGCATCTTGAAACTGCTCATTGGTTGTCCTAAATGGCAAATCAAGCACTGCATTGTAACTCACAGTGTGGTTCAAGGCCCATACATGCTGACAGCACTTTGACCTAATAACTGTCTTACCACAGAGGCTTTTTCATGTACACACGCACAATAATGCCAGCTGACGGATGGCATAATTGATACATTTTTAAGATTCGAGAGAAGGCATCCAACCAGAGGGTGTTTTTTTATTCAGAATGAAACGTCCACTAGACTCTGTGGTCTATAGCGATATTCAGGTATCGTGAATTAAAAAAAAAAAACATGTTACGAACATGTCTGGGTCTTGTTTCAAAATCTAAATAAAAAACCTGTTGGTAGGACACTTCAAATTAATTTGACGTAATTTTCTTGCCAACTAAGCATGTTTTCTATCAACTATCATTCCCGTAATGCAGCCGCACCTTTTTCTTTTGAAATAATGTCTTCATAAAAACCAAATCTTTATAGTATTAAAAATGACAATTTTTTTTTTATGCAAAATATAATTTCCTATTTTCTTCTCCCCATTCTGCTGTCAAATACGACCCAGACATGTACTTAAAGGATAGCTAACCCAAAAATAATGATTCTCTCATCAATTACTCTAATGTCATCGCTAACACATATGATTTCACTTTCTTCTGCAAGAAAGGACACAAACGAAGATACTTTAAAGGATTTATAATGCATTTTTGTAAATGCAATGCAAGTCAATGGGCTTAAGCTCCAAAAAGGGCTTAATGGCAGCATAAATGTAATCCATACCACTCGATTGGTTTAATCCATGGCTTCTGAAGTGATCCACTCCGTTTTGGGTGAGATTTATTTCACAAAAAATCTTGACATCTGCTGTCTCTTTAGCGCATTCATGTGAGAAACTTGTTCACACTTCCTCAACCACTCACAGAGTGTGTGTAATGCGTGTAAATGCACATTTATGCTGCCTTTACGTACTTTTTGGTGCATGAAAAAGTTTTGGATTGTATCGAAAAAAACATCATAGATCCTCAAATATCTTTCTTTATGTTCTGCAGAAGAAAGTAAGTCACGAGTTTGACAGCATAAGGGTGAGTAAACGAGTTTTTTTGAGTGAAATATTCCAGTAACAGGTTTAAAGATTCATTCTATAATCCTCCAAACTTCTAAATAGAGTGAAGGAAGCTCATCCCATATATATATATATATATATATATATATATGCTAGACAGAGAGAAATTATTTTAGTTAGATACCACTATGAGATAAATGAGCCTTTGGACATAGTAATAACGGCATGATGGTGGTACTAACTGTGGTCTTCACACATAAGCTGGATGGTGGTACAAACACAAGTGTGATAAAGTTAGACAAAGCTGTAATATGAATGAATGAGAATCAGTTTGCTCAAACTTGACTTGTTTTCTAGGTTACACCCTTGTCTGTTTTGAGGTTACGCACATGCTGGTTTGCAGCAGTTTAGTCTATTTGCAGATTCTCATATGAGATAAATCAACATATTTAAGATCTGACCAAACTTGTGTGACCAGTCTGATTCCTGTTAGTAAATTTTTTTCAGTGTCAGCCTGGTGATGGTAGATTATATTTTAACCCATATATAAAACAAGTTTATATATAAAAAAAGAATACAAAGAAACAGGCTTGAGAGAAAAGAACCAGGGCAGTGACATGCAAGGCATAGTTATACACCTTCAGAAGATCCTGCACACAGTGTGTGCATTAATACAGTCCTCTACTGGTATGTGTTGAGTGTTGACACATGTTTACTAATAGGGGCACTGGAAGAAATAGGTGTTTTTGATACACTGACTTACATCATTAGATTTATCTACAGAAGTGTGACATCCTGTGATCACAAGTCTCCACTTCCAGTTTTAGAAGGCACACTTTGCAAAGTTAATTAAACTGAGACAAAAACAAAACAGAAACCAGTATTGTTACTGCTTAAAGATTTGCGCATCTTTGTTATAATTTAAAGTGCCACAAGATAATTGTGCAAGAATTACAGGCCACCTGACATTTCCAGTTCTATTGGATATTAATTCCATTGTTTGGGGGAAGGACTGTACAAATATGAGGGACGTTGCTCATCTCTGTGCAAAGAACAAGAACAAGCTTTGTAGATGGAAAATGCAGTTCAGGATCTGAACACGTGCACCGCCCGCACCACGTATTGTCGGCAAATGGGACATTCACTCATGCGCTTGCCACACTTGGTGCACGTGACCATGTGTCCACACTCCAAAAGAACACAGTCAATGGGTGAGTCCATACAGATCTTACAGAGATTCTCCTCCACGGCCGGCCCAGAGCCGGTGTCTATATGCAACACAGAAAAGAAAGTTCAATAACACATTACACATATAATGTTTGCCTGCCATGTGAATGCATGGTAGACACTTGCAAGCAACACTTGCAGTCTACATTAATGACTGAACAAACTCAATCATTCAGTGTCTTAATGAAAAATGGAACTTGTGACAAATTAAAGGACATTTCAAAAAGGTTATCTTAGTGTTCATTAGCATTTAAAGTCATAAGCTTAAACCCACCTGTGCCTTCTGTGGCGCTAGACACTGCAAAAATAAAATTGTAGTTCATGTTAGTTGCTGTATGTAATCAACAGACACAATATATAAGGTTTTTAGGTCCCCCTTTATATTAGGTGTCTTTAACCACTATGTACTTAAACATTTGATACAATGTATTTATTTTGTACAATGTGTTGTTGCATTGTACTTACATTTAAATTACCTGCATTTAATTACATTTGTACTTACACAGTTAACTTTACTCCTAACCCTAACGAACTCTAACCCCTAACTCTACTCCTAAGCCTACCCGTACCTCAACCTCAGTAGCAGCAAATGTGAATTTTGTAAGTATTTTGCTGGTAACACAGTAAATACATTGTATTGTATCTATTTTAATGTTAGTACATGGTAGTTAAGACACCTAATATAAAGTGTGACCAGTTTTTACATTTTCTGAAGAATATGTGAGTAGTCCTTGCCCATGTAAAAGTCTCTAATCCAAATGCCAGGGTGATGCTATGCGGTTGCTAAGATGCTGTGAGGGGTTTTAGCACATTGTGGTTGCTAGGTGGTTACTTACTGGCCCAAGTCAATAGAGCCCACCCCAAAGTCTCTATGATCTAGTGCAACATTTGAGTTCCAGCAGTTAAAATCCTACTCATTTTCTCCAGAGGAATTTATATTTAATCTAACTAATAAACCTTTAAAGACAGAACTACATTAAGTTTTGAGGTTGTTAATCGATGGTATATGCTTCTGCTGAAGCCATCAGTCAGTGCTATTTTAAAGGTGCACTGTATTACATTTTTTCCCCATGTAAAATATTTTACTCCTAAAGAAATGAATTGTCATTTTTAAATCATATATAAAATCACGAGATGAGGACTCTAGTCATTGCAGTAATCTTATAAAATCTGTTTTATTCTACATAGGGCAGGGGTGCCCTCATGTTTTTTTTGTTTGTTTTCTTTTGCATCCGTCGGTGCTGTTTTATCAATGGAAACATGCAGAAGAGGGACATCTTTGACTGTTGCACAGTGCCGTGATTTTTAGATGCCATGTCAAGACACATGCGTTCAGTTCTATTCACGGCGCAGTGGCCTCCATAATTCTTAAATTACAGAAGTTTGGAA